>NC_092266.1:25698256-25900756 GCF_036320965.1 Panulirus ornatus | reverse complement strand
GAGAGAGAGAGAGAGAGAGAGAGAGAGAGAGAGAGAGAGAGAGAGAGAGAGAGTCCCGTAGACAATACTGCCTCAGTGGACGATCATGCCTCCTCCTCCTCCTCCTCCTCCTCCGCTCATTGCACGTCGTACAGAGCCGACGGAGGGTAGCCATAGGAACAGTGCTATCCACTCCCCCCCTCGACTTGCTGCTGGTAGATGCTACAGTCACCATTCCTCGTCCTCGTTTACAGAGAGGCGAGTTAAACTCCATGACTCCGTCACGTATACTTTAAGTATACCTGACGATGATTATGTGTGTGTGTGTGTGTGTGTGTGTGTGTGTGTGTGTGTGTGTTTGTTTGTTTTTATCTGTGTAGCTTGGTGTAGGATCAAGGTGCGCAGTTGCCGCTCTGATCAGTGATGCTGTTTGATGCCGCTGCTGGCTGGCCTACATATCCCCCGCACTAACTATTTACTTGACGTTTTCTATTCTGGCTCCTCCCATTACGTTCTGTTGAACAGCTCTGTGTGTGTGTGTGTGTGTGTGTGTGTGTGTGTGTGTGTGTGTGTGTATACGCGGCAGAGATACCCATTTTGTCTCGTATCGGAAACTGTTCACCAGATGTGTCTTGTTGTTGTGAACCACGGGTTCGATCCTGGTTCTAAGGGCAATGCTGGTTTACCATAATTTGACGCAGGAAGAATCATTTTTTCAAAAATATTTTTCCTTTCCTCCGGCGGGAATCAGATTCGAAGTACTGAAGGTGTTTCCTTTCCTTTGTCTCTGGACAGTGTTGGAATCAGCATTCCCGCCTCTAGAAGGGGGACGCTTACAAGTGTTCTTTTAAAACCGCATCACGTAACCACACAGGAACATGAGAATCAGGTGCAGGTCAGGAATGAGAATGGGAATATCCATCCTTCAAGTACTTTACTAAGTGTGGCACTCGGCATAATGTGCTTCATCGGCGCTTGTATATGTAAGGAAGGACAGGGAAATAAAGTCTTGGGGTATCTGGCTGTCGATTGCCGGGAGGTTAATGTTGGATGTAAGAGGATGGAACGTCTTCATTCTGGCTGAGAGAGGTACGAATGGTGGCGGTCTGGGGGGCGACCCATCCGCCGTGTGAGGGAGGTGGAAGATCGTTCGATCCATAGAAGGACACGAGGTCGGAACGAGTGAGTGAGTGAGGGAGGGAGGGAAGGAGAGGTGGCGGCGGCCAGTGGCGGGTTACTAGTGTCGGTGGTCAGCGTGGGCGGGGGTTATGGTGGTCAGGTGTGAGGGGGCGGGCGTGGGCAAGGTAAGTACTGGTTTCAGGTCAAGGGAGTGGTGGGTTGGGGGTCATGCGAAGTGACGCGTGGGCGGTCGGTCGGGAAGTGACCATGTCTTTCGGGCAGTGACCTGGTCGGACAGTGACCTGGTTCGGGTAGTAGTACCTTGTTGACTTTTAATCACCGGCTGGCTCATCACCACAGGTCTCACTTGGTTTACTATGTATATTCAGTGAATGATAAGCAGAGAAGAGTCCAACACACACACACACACACTTCCTTCTCCTCACGACACAACTAGGTAATTGCGCCCACTGCCGCACCACAAGGGAGCCACCGTGGTTGTGAAGCTCAGATTTGTTTTACCTAACTCACCCAAAGGGAACGATCGTTGTCGCCACAAGACAGCGAGGGGAAAAAAGGTTAACTTACTCCAGGGGTAGTCAGAAGACAGGAGAGAATAGCAACAGTGGATATGAGCCGAGAATCTTAGCACCTGTGTGGCATAAGGGATTTTGATTTTTGCCGCAAAGAGCTGCTGATTTACTTGTGTGCTTTTACGCATCCTGTGGGCGGTGACGCAGAAGAGGGTACAGAGTGCATAAAAGGTCCAGGGACTGGGCGTCAGTGACTTAGATATGCTGTAGGTTACCAGGGTGGTAACTGTTGGTCAACGTGGTGTCTGCTGGTCAGTTGAAGTTCGCGAAGAATAGATGAACGTGTAAATAGAAGAAGGGGAAAGAGAAATGAGGATAATGCATACGTTGTTGAAGTTAAGGTTATAATGAGTACAAGACAGAAGAAGAGTGTGTATAGGCCTTCAGGAACGAGAGGTAGCTGGTCATGACGGACGTAGGAGCTCGTTGTGTGTAAACACACTGGGTGAAAGTAATGCAGGTCAGCAGAAATTGGATGGCTGGTGTTTGAATCGTGCGCTGGTGCACCTTCTCCCTGGCGAGGGAAATGCCCGTGAACTCATTATCATGGACGACGTCACTCATGCAGGTAAATGCTGTTCGCGCGAATATTACTACCTGACCGCCACCACAGGTTATTGGCCCGGTGATAAGCGGTGCTAACGCAGTAATCATAGGTGTGTGTGTGTGTGTGGTTCTGGGGGTCGTGTTCAGACATTAACCTCACCAGGTTGACCCGTGTCTTGGACTGGTGTTGGTGAGAATCTGACCTCACCAGGTGGGTTCTCTTGTTGATATCGTTCACTGACGTCGTCCCCCAGCAGTTGGTGGCGCTGGCGTTGAGAAGTCCCACCCTAGTTCTGGGATTTGATGGGAACAACAGTAGATAACCAGCCGTAGTCTCCAACTATCGTTGGGGGAAGACTTCCAGTTACTTTTGGCGAGTGGGAAGGGAACTCCATCCTCCAGCAGTTCAAGACTGGGAGAGCTGAGGAGTGTTGGCAGGAGGGCATAATACATATATATATATATATATATCAACAACATCACCTGTCGAGTCGTGAACATGGGCTGAAAGACAGCGCCTCAAGTAGCTGCCAAGGGCAGGTGACAGATGAAGAGCCGTCTCGCGTCCTCGACAATACGATGATGTAAATGACTTCACTTCCCACCCCTCGGTGAAGGGTCGGCCGCTCGCTCTCTACCAACTCTCCAGTCGTCCTTGACGTGTGTGTGTGTGTGTGTGTACGTCTGCCTGATCGAACAAGCAGGATTTTTAAAAAAATTTTAAAAATTAAATTAAATTTAAATTTAATAAAAATTAAAAATTTTAAAATTAAAAAATTTTAAAAATTAAAGGTGTTGTTAAAGTTGTGTCCAAGTTCTCCTGAAGGCACTTTGGTGGCACCTTTTGGCGCCGTCACCTAATTTGACCAAAGGTCAGGGGTTCTCCTAACCCAGTTACCTCACCTCATCAGCCACCTCACCTCATTGGATCACCTAATCTCACCAGTCTCCGGGGCTTGAATAAGCTTACCTGATTCCAATGGACTTACCTAACCTAACAGATCCTCAGGACTTTCAAAACTCTGCTAAACCTCAGGGATGTCTTAACATACCATAACCTCAGGGTTTTCCTGACCTAACCAAACCTCACGGCTTTCCTTACGCAGCCTAGCCTTCGGGCTATCCCCAGATTGGCCTAACTTAATCAAAACTTAATAGATTTCGTAATTTATTTCCTATCAAAACCTCAGGGGATTTCATGACCTAATTCAATCACTTCTCAGGGCATTTTTGTACTCTTAACTACCCTATCCAGACTTCATGGCTTTTGTACTCTTAACTACCCTATCCAGACCTCATGGCTTTTGTACCCTAACTACCGTATCCAGACTTCATGGCTTTTGTACCCTAACTAACCTATCCAGACCTCATGGCTTTTGTACCCTAACTAACCTATCCAGACCTTAAGGCTCCTAACGCACCCAAACCTTATGACCGACTTTCCCTAACGTTTCCGGTCGGGTTACAGGAGAATCGATGTGTCTTTTTACGTGTGACTTTGAGCCTTGACGCCCTCCGCCACACCGGTCATGGGATCGAAATTATGAAACGGATGTATTGATTAATATCAACTCTTAATGGATCTCTGAACATGTCGGAAGGTTAAAGTAATTTTAAGGTTCCCAAGTTGGCGAAGGAGTCTGACAGTTATCTAACAGGACTGGTATGATTTTTTCCACCCCGTTACAGTGGAGGCTTCCATCGCAGACAAGCGTTCACATATCAAGGACGGGGCATGGATTGAAATGTAAAGGATTTACTGAAAAGAAAAACGAGGAGACAAGGAGATAAGGAAGGCAAAATGTCGTTTGGAAAAATACTGGATTTGCTTTTGAGGAAAAGATCAGTTGGCTATATACATCTTATGCTAGAGCAGGAACTAGCAAATGGTTCTCAGTATTACGTGGCGCACGAAGAAGCAATGGAGGAGGTACAGAGGAATGGTATAACCAGTATGATGACGTTAACAGTGAACAGCTTTACGAAAGATGCGTAGATGGAGCAGCCAGAGGCCACAACAAGAAATTAAGCAAGAAACATGTTAGAAAAGCCATAAAGAACTACAATCCGAGTATGAGAGTAGTGGAATGATGGAAATGCTAAGTGATGGAACTACAAGTGTTGTCAGAAAACAGAAAGTTGAAAATTGGTATCATTTGGTGAAAGATCAAGAGACAGGGTCACCCCCGGGAGAGTGCAGAACTCCCTCCTCGTATTGTTTTAACTGGTAATGAACACTCAGGTGATGACAAATAGATCAGTTCCCCCACTGGAAGACGAATGGTTGCACGGAATTTAACCTTAGCCACAGAGGGACCCACAGACAAGACTCATCTGCTAACGTACTCACAGTGGGATGCGAAGTGACTGACTGACAGACAGAGAGACAAAGACCCACGTTTGGACGGATGGATCCTGACAGACGAAACTCACCCTGACGCAGAAGGAATCACGCTGAAATGAACGGGGGTTACGATGTCCATCCACGAGCAGATAGACTCGTACACATTTGAATGGACTCGCAAGCAGACTGACTCAATCGGATACGCTCGCAGAGCAAGGTGGCTCACACAGACGGATGCACTCATAAACGGGCTTTGACTCACAGACGGATGCACGCCCAAACAGGCTGATTCGCCCAGTCGGATGTGCGCACACATACGCCGACTCACACAGACGGGTGCACTCAGAAACCGACTGACTGACACAGAGATGTCTAGAGACTTACAAAAAGACGGGTCGCACGGGCGAATTTACTCACAGTCATCAACCCAGAAACAGGGACTCTCTCTCTCTCTCTCTCTCTCTCTCTCTCTCTCTCTCTCTCTCTCTCTCTCTCTCTCTCTCTCTCTCTCTCTCTCAGCGACTGTGAGCAGCTCTGTCCAGGCGGAGTCGTTACCCGTAGGAATCGTCTTCGCTCCCCATCTTCCGTTACGATGTCGTTACAGGAGCTGTTAGCGTAGTATTACGACGACTTTTAGTTCGCCTCGTTACCCTTATTAAGCACGACTCTCTTCTCGTGGTTCACTAACCCCTTCCTCCACGACGCGTCGGGTCCCGCCGGGAGGGGAGGTGAGAGGAGGGAGGGAGGGAGGGAAGGTAGATCCAGGCGAAGGCGCAGAGGAACTTCTCCAAGATCCTCGTTTTTTTCTTCTTTTTTTCTCTCTTTCTTAAATTCTAGTCAGCCCTGTGAGGTCCACAGGCTTGACGTCCGGTTGGTGTTGGAGAAAGTGGGTGAGTGAGTGAGTGAGCAGCCTTTGGCATAGGATTGTGAGGGTGGGCGGGCAGTTGTTACCTGGTCAGCCAAGGGTTCCTAGTTACTAGGGAGTGTGATCATTTCGACCACCAGTGAGACGGGTGTGGTATGTTTGACAGGTACATGAGCAGGTTACCCGTCCCGGAGAAAAGGAATATTAAAATCTATTATTAATAATAATTATAATAATATTGTTATTATTATCATTATTATTAGTAGTAGTATTAGTAGTAGTATTAGTGTAGTAGTAGTAGTAGTAGTAGTAATGATGATAGTAGTATTAGTAGTAATAGTGGTAGTAGTAATTGTTATTATAAGTTGTAGTGGTTGTTGCTGTTAATGTCCTTGTTGTTGTTGCTGTTGTTGTGGCGATGGTGGTGGAATTTGTGGATCGGTAAGTAAAGGCAAAGACCCATGAACAAAACCTTCCATAAGAACTTACTTTATGGAGGGCAGTTTGTCAGTACGGGCCATTGTGTAAGTGCAGAATGGGGGCCTCAGTCTCCACCCACTTAGAAATCCAGCAGAATACTATGGATTCGAGAGAGATATTCTATGCTAGGAAAAAGTCGAGGCTGTTGTATTCCGTCCCTGTTCCCCTTAGTCCATGGATGTTTTTGCCCCGCCAAGGTCTCCGGTGCCGGGTGTTGGCCTGGCCTGGCCTGGCCCGGCTGCTGCTGCTGCTGCTTCACTGCAAACAACTTGGGATTTAGTGTGTATGCTCCTGCCGACGTCGCTGCTGCTACAGTGTTGGGAGGGGAAAGCTTAGCTGCGTGGGGCCTTCTTGCCTATACCACTTCCACATATCTCGCTCTCTGTCTCTTGCTGCTCTGCTTTTCTTATCTCGGCTGGGTTTTTTTTTTTCTGTGCTCTCGCCCCCTTTTCCGAGGAAAGGGAGGGAGTAATATGTGTAGTTTTATCCTTGCCTGTTTTCCGATTATTAACTCATGGTTTTGTCATGTGTGTTCTCGCCTTCGTGATCTAGGGGTATTGTCACGTCTGTGGGGAACTTGGGGGAACAAAACAGTCGAAATTTCGAGTTATGTCGAATGCTAAATGAAGTCTTGGCTTCCTTATCGTAAAATTCATTTGACTTTTAGTTGTTATGTTGTGGAATGGTCGTCTGTCCTCTTGAAATTACAGTTCCATTAACTTTTTCCGGTTTTCAGTTTACACCTTTCAGGCCTCATTTACAGCTCTGGTTGACGTACGACACTTTTTAGTCTGATGGAAGACTTTTTCGTTGTGGTTGGAGATGTTGAGACAAGAATTACTGAAGAGGAGGCAAAGGAAGAGGGGCATTGACCCTCTCTGTAAGGGACAGTCTATCAAGCCTTAGGATATGTTGGTAGATGACCCATTTCAGACGGTACATAATAGGGAAAGTAGCTCAGGGAAATAATCGAATGACGGTCATGATGATGCATCGTACTCCAAAGAATATTAACATACCAGAACAAACGTAGAGAGATAACGATGAAGACACGACACTCAGGATGACATATACAGTGGAGGTGCGCAGGCCCCAGGCCATCAAAGAACGATAAAATCCCTATTTTTCGAGGGTTTCAATTACAAGAGGAAATCCAATTCAATTACAAGAGGAGTTTAGATTCATACGAAGACAAAGTCACAGACACACAGATTTTTGAGGGTATCCACTGAAATTCTTCCTGTAACAGCATGTCGCACAGCACACTCATGATGATACATCATCATCATTACTTTATCTTATCACCACACACACTCATTAGCATGATAATGGAGAATATCAGATCCGATACACCAGCTGGAAGAAGGGATCACACAACGCCTAAGTTTTATGAGGTTAATTGTGAGTGTATAAAAGGAACAAATGAGATTCGATCAAAGGCTCTACACTGAGTGAACGAATTCCTGTTGATTTTAGTCTTTTTTTGTTTTTTTTACACTCCAGTTTATCCTAAAGGAGGATATAAGCGTCCGGGGACTGGAACTGCATGACTGAACGACATGTTACACAATGAATTACCGAATAATTCATTGAAGTGCAGTCCAGTCCTTGTTAACAAAGTGAACTGTGAACAAACGATGGACGCTAATGACTAGATCATGACTTGGATGACGTTGAAGAAAGTGGGTCTAAGTACACCACCACCACCAAACTGCTAAGTACAAAGCTCTTGACTTTCTGATCCTCACTTCTCTGCCCTGGAAACAAGAGCAGAGGATAGGCAGCCAGAGATCCAGAGCAGGAGCTGCTACGTCTGTTGTAGCCACTTCATGTAGGATGACGTGATTGGATTGGCGATGTCATAAAGGAAGGTGGTGTAATTGTACGTTCTTGGCAGAGTTAAATGGGTGGTGTTAGTGACATGCAACGTGTTTGTGCATAAAGGGCAATAGACAGGGGAAAATGGAGGATCTTTTAGTCCCATGGAGATGACGATTTGAGGACCAACCGTTCTAAGGTTTTGCTAAAAAAACAATGTCAGAGATATAGATTTGAGGACATTAGGGTCGGTTTAGGCACTGGGATGATAAGGTTATTCGTCCAGACGGTAGGTACTGCTCCCTCCACATAGGTCAGTGCAATTAGTCCAAGGAGGGGATAGGCGGGTACGTTGTGTGTGTGTGGACGTCTTCAGTATTTCATGGTTGACACCCTCGTCTTCAGGAGGCCCAGCTCCGTCTTTGGCCTGGACTGCGTCCAGTTCAACTGAAATGAAGATATTGAGTAGGACAGTCATCACTTTTCCTTTTTCTTATGTATGTCATGAAGTGGATATATTGCTCTCTGTGCTCAAGCTTGTATATCAGAGACGGTAAATTAAGTCTTAGATGGAGTAGTTGCTTGGCTCTTTGTTTGGCTAAGATGGCTGAGGCTTTACTGGTTCTCCTACCCCTTGATTTTGTTCATGTCTCTCCACCCTGTACTGCTCAGAGCAGGATGCATATTCAGTCCATTGAAAAATACTTCCCAATCAGATTGCCCAGGTTTGGTCAGATGGTGCCGGGCAGTAGTTGCTACGGCAGAGCTGGGGGCCGTCTTCTCCAGCATTTCTGGCGTGCGTGATTGCCTAGACGCTCATCCAAGGTTTTCCCCAGGCGATAGTCTCGTATGTTTCTGAGTTGCGGATCATCACAGTTGGCCTGGTATCTGATGTGGTGGTGGTGGTGGTGGTGTTGCTAGGTCTCCTAATCCGTCTGGGTGGTTCTGAGGACTGCAGAATAGTCATAATTTCTCGTTATCTAGAAAAAAAAAAGATCCCTTCACAATATCAGGCCTGTGGAACTAGTAGGAGGCGGTCATGTGGGGGAAAATAAGTAGTAGTAGAAGTAGTAGTAGTAGTAGTAGTAGAAGAAGAAGAAGAAGAAGTATTATCCTTACTATTCTATAATCGTCATAATCATTCTTATAATTAAAACTGTGACATCGATCATCAGGCATTGTTCTGGGGGAGGCGTTTTCGTTTCAACCTCTCCTCCTCCTCCTCCTCTTCCCTCTCAGGGAAGGTGGTAATACACACATATTGATTCTGATACGTCCCGGGATGGCGAGGGTGCACAATGTCATGGATAGCACTGAAGGCGCTTGTAGCGGAGAGAGAGAGACACGTTGAATCCGACGCCTAGATGAAGGATCGAAAGGCTATTGACATCAGTTGGCTCAGTGTCCACCTGCAAAGCATTACGTCGTCGTGTGAATTCAGCTGCGTTAACAGCTTCTGTCCCATTTGGGTTGGTAAGCTTGGAAGGTACTGATTAATCAGCGTCGACCAATTAATCTGTCTTAAGGACAAGAAAAGACCATGATTTAATCTGTGGCTCCGACTGGGGATACATTTCTGCTGTAACAAGTATTCCTGTGTTGGCTGCGTGTACATTTGTAATGTTTGAACCTGGAGTTACCGAGGTAGTGCATTCACATTTCTTAACTACTCATGGATACGCTGGCCATGATGTGCTTTGACATGTAGTAGACATGAGTATAGTGAGCAGATATGAGTCTAATTTAGGAGCACACTGCATCTATGGGCTCGGAAGTAATTTCATGAAGGTCAAATTTACCTCACCTTAACTGAAGTGATATTTCCAAATCAGGATCATAAGCACAGAAGGTCTAGTACATTGAGGTCACTGATTATTCTAAGTCCTCCTAAGTACACCCTTGGGTTGGCCGACACAGAAATGAAAATGTCTGTACCAGTAAAAGAAAACCGCAGTCCTTCTTAATCGCTCGTATTACTGTCTTGGTCGAACTCGCTCTCTCACCTCTGGCCCGTTGTAATCACGGGCATAGCATCGCATACATCGAGGTGCACCCTGTTCTCCGTGGTAGGTGGGTGACGGCTGTGGTGAGGAGGGGGGCAAAGGGAGAGGGGGCTGAGAAATAGGGAACTTTTGACACTTTCTACCACAGGATCACCTTCGCCTCTGTGTAGGAGGCTGATGGATGATGCCACCAGAGACCCTCTCCCTCCTACAGTGAGACCTGATGGCTTTCCGTGTCACGTCGAGGTGGCGCCCGTGAAGCCGACGTTGCTCCCTGTACGTTCCTGAGGTTGGTGAGGTGTTTTTGGGTCGCCGCCCTAACCTAACCTCCTCTTGGAACGTTGGTGTGTGGTTTGAAGCGTCATCTTAACGCATTTGCGTCGTTGTCTCTGAAGTGTTTTTTGTTGATTTTACGCGAATTCGAGTTTGATTTTTTTTTTCTTCTTCTCCTCCGCTAGTGGCTGGAACAACAGGAGTACAGAAGGTGATATGAGATAGGTAATCACACACACACACACACACACACACACACACACACACACACACACACACACACACACACATTTCAATGGCCTCGTCACACCATCATCACCATCACTGACTACATCACCATCGTCACCATGAACATCACCTTTACGACCACTATCATCAACACGACCAAGAAGCGCAAAGTCACCACACTCACCACCATCATCATCAAAATTACGACCACCGTGGTACCACCATCTCATCTACCACCAGCACAACCACCACCAACACCACACCGTCAAAAATACAGCCACCACCACCATCACCATCAAATATACAACCACCACCACAACCAGAATACAACCACCACCATCACCATCAAATATACAACCACCACCATCATCAAATATACAACCACAACCACCACCATCACCATCAAATATACAACCACCACCATCATCAAATATACAACCACAACCACCACCATCACCATCCAATATACAACCACAACCACAACCATCACCATCAAATATACAACAACCACCATCACCATCAAATATACAACCACCACCATCACCATCAAATATACAACCACCACCACAACCAGAATACAACCACCATCACCGTCAAAGATGCAGCCACCACCACCACCACAACCACAACCTTGAGCAGTCTTCCTTGCCTCAAATACCCATAATCCAATGGGAAGCCCGACCCACCAATCATAGATTGCCTGCAAACGAACCCTAATTACCGTAAAATCCCCACCTGTATTGACTGGCATAAACCAGCGGAACAAGGCTGTCCGGCTCGTCTATAAACACCTAACTACTGTTTGGGCAAGACGGATGGTGGTCCGGACTGCTCGCCTCATCAGCTAATGGGACAAGTCCAATGGGGAGGGAAAGGGGTCGGGGTTAGGGAGGGTGATGGGAGGGTTAGGGAATGGGTGGGGGACGTTGTGGCGGGAAGGGGGAGGGGTTGGGGAGGAGAAGAGAGAGAGGAAGGGGGAGAGAGAGAGAGAGAGAGAGAGAGAGAGAGAGAGAGAGAAGGGGTGGGGGTTTGGGAGGGTGATGGGAGGGTTAGGGAGTGGGTGAGGGACGTTGTGGCGGGAAGGGGGAGGAGTTGGGGAGGAGAAGAGAGAGAGGAAGAGAGAGAGAGAGAGAGAGAGAGAGAGAGAGAGAGAGGGAGGGAAAGGGGTGGGGGTTTGGGAGGGTGATGGGAGGGTTAGGGAGTGGGTGAGGGACGTTGTGGCGGGAAGGGGGAGGAGTTGGGGAGGAGAAGAGAGAGAGGAAGGGAGAGAGAGAGAGAGAGAGAGAGAGAGAGAGAGAGAGAGAGAGAGAGAGAGAGAGAATAGGGTTGCCGTGAGAGAAAAAGGTATTGTGGGGTAGAAAGAGGGAAAGAGAGTTGAGTTGTTGCAGTAGAGAGAGAGAGAGAGAGAGAGAGAGAGAGAGAGAGAGAGAGAGAGAGAGAGAGGAGGGTGGGGACAGGAGTGTTGTGGTGAAAGAAAGACTAGCAGTGAGGGAGAGAGAGAACACTGTGTAAAGTCGATGGCTGTAAATGAGGGAGGGGAGGAGGACTTTATTTACGGTGTGGATTGTTGTGTGGAGGAGGGAACTACAGGGATAGTGAACACTGTAGGTACATAGGAGGAGGAGAGGCCTGTATTGAGGGAGATAGGACTTTGGAGAGAGAGAGAGAGAGAGAGAGAGAGAGAGAGAGAGAGAGAGAGAGAGAGAGAGAGAGAGAGAGAGAGAGAAGTTCTAGCTCAGTCTGGTTACAATTGTGTGTGTCTTCTTAGTACCTTCTCTGTCGTCCTCACTCTCACGATCTCTCGTGAGCCTCTGGATATAATAATGATAAGAGACCCGTTTCATCCATTATCCTACGGGGTTCGCATGCATTGCGAGCTAATACGAAGGACGTCTTCCCGGAGCGAGCGAGAGCGTCGGGCGGGCTGGCATGAGAGCAGCGAGGCGTCTCCTCTTAACAAACTGGGATGGTTAATACTCTAGCACATGCAAATTAGCCCAAGTCGAAGTAAAAGAAAAACTCTCCCAATTAGGGACGTTTTCCCCCGGTGATCTCACAGACAGGGCGCTGGAAAATGTTTAAGAATGAGTGCTCCACTCCGCTCGGTGCCGCCGCTCGGCGCGTCTTATAGTTTGTAGGTTAAATCAGAGACGTAGAGGGGCAGCTGAGGAGGGAGTGGATGTGAGGGAGGGGGGGAAACAGCAGGGTCGTGCGGGATGTGAGGGGAATGGACGACCCTTGGCTGGCCCGCTGGTTATAGTTCTGCCCGTCTCCTGGCCGCCTGCTTCCAGGATCCAGAGAGCCAGCCTTCCAAGGGAGGAAAGCAGACGAAAAGCCTGGACGTAATTTGGCTTGCCAGGTAAAAGGCGAAATGGTAACACGAGAGAGTCGAGGACATAGGAGGGAGATGGGGTGCATGTGGTGTGTTGTGGAGGACGGGCGCAGGGTGATGTGGAGTGGAGGTGGAGGTAATGTGGAGGAGAAATGAAGATACGGTAGTGGTGATGGGAGGGATGGATGTGTACAAGGGGTAGAAGAGGAGTGCAGAAGGGGTGTGTCGTAGATCGTAAGAGGGAAGGTGTACGTGGAGAGGGTGTAGTGGAAGAGGTTTATTCTGGGGAGAGAGGAACGGGAGATTTAGAGAGGTAGGAGAGACATGAGGGAGAGACAGAGACGTAGAGGGAGCGGAGGGTAGTGTCAAGAGAGTGGATGGAGGTCATTGAAGGGGTGGAAAATGTGATAGGGAGGGGATGAAGGGGGATTGCGGGTGTGTGCGTCGTGAGTTGTGGAAGGGGTGAAGGGCACTGAAGAGCGGGTAGAACGTGAGGTGTGGAAGGGTTGAAGGGCACTGTAGGGGTGGTTGGTGAAGAGTATTGCATGGAGGTGGAACATGAGGTGTGGAGAGAAGAGAACTGTCAGGGTTGAACATTAGGGATGAAGTGAGGTGCGTAAGGGGTTAACAAAGGGCACTGTAAGGGGAGGAACGTAATATATGGACGGGGAGAGATTTCTCATAAGGCCCAGTAGGGAAACTCTTTAAGACAGAGAAGAGCAGGTTGGAAAAACTGTCTATAAGAGAGAAATATGTTGCATGTCATGGCCATAGTGAGTGGGAGTCAAGCGCATACGTTCAACGAAAAAGAAATGCTATTTTGAGGAAATGAAAAGGATTGTATAGAAAGAACACGAGATGTAGTGGGGAGAGATAAGGAAAACGGGGATAATGGCCTCGGGTGATGATGAGGGGAGGTTTCTTCAGACGCTGCTGAAGATGTTTCGTCTCTTGTTTTTACCAGCAGAGAGAGAGAGAGAGAGAGAGAGAGAGAGAGAGAGAGAGAGAGAGAGAGAGAGAGAGAGAGAGAGACAGACAGACAGACAGACAGACATATATTCCTTTGTGCCACAAGATTAAAATTCAAGAGTCGTGGACAGCGAGTTTTTGATAATTTACGAGTCGGATCATTTTTTTTTTTTTTTTGACCGTCTTAGCAACTGTTGGCTTGTAGCGTCTGTGAAGTCGAGGTGCTGCAAGCAGGACGTCTGTAAGAAATGGAGGGTAAGGACTTAAAAAAAACATATATATATATATATATATATATATATATATATATATATATATATATATATATATATATATATATATATATATATAAAACAGAATAGCTGCAGTTCATTTGCATTAGACATGACATTTACATCGTAGGTACTAGTTTGTTGTACCCGCTCCTCGTCTTAAGAGATCTGGCATCTCGCATGTCCTTCGAACATCATCGTAATTTTCATCTTTTTTTTTTCTTTTCTTTATTTCTAGTTGTCCTGACTTTCATTGTGTGTTTCCGTGTAATATTTCTCATTTCTTTGTTTTGCCGCAAAAAACGAGTGCTTGATTGTACCAGCCTTCCTCACAGTGTGGCCTTCCTCACAGTGTGGCCTTCCTCACACTGTGGCCTTCCTCACACTGTGGCCTTCCTCACACTGTGGCCTTCCTCGCACTGTGGCCTTCCTCGCACTGTGGCCTTCCTCACACTGTGGCCTTCCTCACACTGTGGCCTTCCTCACACTGTGGCCTCCCTCGCACTGTGGCCTTCCTCGCACTGTGGCCTTCCTCACACTGTGGCCTTCCTCACACTGTGGCCTTCCTCACAATGTCATCTGTCCCAGGAACAATGAAGATATTTACTAAGATTAATAATACCTAGCTTTATCTCCACTAATCATAAGGTTCTTCTGAAGCGAATTTAAGAAGAAAAAAAAAGATTGGATCGTAGTTTGGGATGCGACAGACTTATTCATTTCTTCAGTGAATCAGAGATTCACCTTAGCTTAGCGTTTTACTGATGCGAGAGGAGACAATAAATTCTTGCCATAGAATAGTTTAATGCTGGACTGCAAAAGTTTGCCTGATAAAGATTTATACGTGTTTTAGCCTTTTTTTTTTAGTCGTATGATGTTTGTATACATCAGAACTTTTACAGGATTACATAGCACACACACACACACACACACTCACACACACACACACACACACACACACACACACACACTATACATATATAAATATAGAGTGTAGTTGTATGTATGTGTATTATTTTTTTCCCCTTCTTTGTAGTCGAGAAGGAAAGATGTGATGCAGCACTGCAGTCTTCTGTAGCCGAGTAGGTCTTTTACAGTCACACAGGAGGACGTCTTTGTTCAGCAGACTCATCCTAGCTCAGCCGCGAGATGAGCGTGACCCCTGCTAGGACATGACAACCCCTGTTAGAGATGAGTGTGACCCATGCTAGGACATAATAATCCCCGTTAGAGATGAGTGTGACCCATGCTAGGACATAATACTCCCGTTAGAGATGAGTATGACCCCATGCTAGGAGATGAGTGTGAACCCATGCTAGGACATAATACCTCCGTTAGAGATGAGTGTGACCCCATGCTAGGACATAATACCCCCGTTAGAGATGAGTGTGACCCATGCTAGGACATAATAACCCCCCGTTAGAGATGAGTATGACCCATGCTAGGACATAATACCTTCGTTAGAGATGAGTGTGACCCCCGTTAGTTCATTCAAGAGACGCACAGGAATGCTAGACAAGCATCAACAAAACTCAGTCCAGCTGAGCGACGCCGTCTCACCACCCGGAAACACCGAGAAGTGAACCAAGAGCCTCCATCAGCCATAGGCGAGCTCACACCTAATGTAGCCCGACGAAACCAGCCTAACGGACGTGGGATTGTAGCTCTGTCTTGCTGTGGGTGGGCGCGGCATCGTCTCCGGCGTGGGTTGGGTGTAGCGGGAGTGGCAAGCAAAACCTGCTTGTATTATGACTGTGAGAGGTTTTTGAGGCGCTTATCCCAGCAGCGGCCCAGGTCTGGTTGTTGGCCAGGGAGTTATCAAGAAGGGCGCTGGTTGGTTGGTTGGTTGCCTCGTTGATGGGGTGGTTAACAAGCCGTACACAGTTGGTGGTTATTATGTCTCCATTCCTATGGCGGATGATGTTGTGTGTGCTATGTTTTCTTTTTTCTATTTGATATTCCTCTTCTTACTTTTCTTTATCTTCTTCTTTTTCTCCTTCTCTTCGTTGTCTTCTATTGTTTCTTCCTAAGTTTCTTCTTCTTCCTTTTCTTCTTCCTTCTCCTTCCTCCTCACCCCAACGGTGAAGGTTTTACGCCATTCCTTCATTTTGGGACCGACCGACTTGAAACTTGGTCGGCATCTTCTTTAGTTCAGTACGCTCAGAGACCTTCTCTTTTTTTTTTTCCATTTTCTTTATTTATGTCTCTTTATGAGATTTTCATATTCTTGTTCCGAGAAGGCGAGAACTCCTCGGATGGATGTGGGTCTCGTTTTGGGTATTTGTTTGACATGTAGGAGGGCCCTGTTTGGCGACACGTGTCTTGCTCTAGTTGTTTGGCAGCAGCTCACCAGACAGTTGTTTGTTCGTTTGTTTGTGGAACTCCAGGCGGCCCAGTGTTGCCGAGACACTCGACTCCTTCTTCGTCTTGTGTGTGTCTCTCTCTCTCTTTCTGTTGTTTGGCTGGGGAATGCTCTCGCGTGTACCCTACGGTGATGAGCAGTGGTGTAGTTGAAGTGTTTGGGAGACTTTAGTTACGCTGACTCTCTCTCTCTCTCTCTCTCTCTCTCTCTCTCTCTCTCTCTCTCTCTCTCTCTCTCTCTCTCTCTCTCCTTCTTTCCTTCCAAATATGTTAACAAAGTTTAAGATATTCTTTCAGTGTGGCGACGGAAAAAATATGTACACTTAGATAGATAGATAGATAGGTGGATAGATAGATGATAGGTTTGACCCATGATTCCAAAGCGGTGATGACCATTTGTGGTCTTGGTTTACTCGACTTGATAGACTTTATTTACCTGGTTGTTTCCTTGGTAGCAGCGAATTTAGGTCACGGTTTCACTGCCATTGTGATAGACCAGGGGTTTACCAGGGGGAGCCTTGGTGCTGGGCAGGTAAACCACACTTAAGGTACACGAAAACTGTCCCTTAAGGTGACATCCCTTGAGCACTACGACATAACCCCTTGACGGCGACGAATTAACCCTTGACGGCGACGAATTAACCCCTTGACGGCGACGAATATACCCCTTGAGCACAACGAATTAACACCCACCCATAGACTACGATGACTCTTGACTATTACGACTTGAACCTCTTTGAGTACGATTACGTCGCTCTTTAGTACGATGGCCAGTGGTGTGGGACGCGAGGTTAAGTCATCGTACTCACTGGACAGAGTCGTCATGCTCAGGGCGTTGACTTATAAGAGAAAGATGTTAAAAAAAGAAAAGATGATCCTTTAGAATTATTTAGATTATATGACTTAATGCTTTTTTTTCTCTCTCTGGTGGCTCAGGCGTTTGGTAGCAGTAGTCATATAGGTTTATGATCACATAAGCCTCCCCCTCTCACAGTTCTTTGAAGGTCTGTAATGACTTTAGCAGTAAAGTAACATTGATTGCAGTAAGGATTGATCCGTTAACTGCTGGCCAGCGTTGTTCCTGTTACAGTACCCTTAACTGTTATAACGGGCCCTCACGACAGAGTGAGAGACTGTGGCATGGTTCCCGGCAGTGACGAGACGTCTGGTACGATCTCCCATCTGGTGAATGTCGTGGTGTCTGGACTGTACACTGCGTCGCCCTGAGTGAGGGCGACAAGTCAGCGCGTGGGGTATGCGCATATCTCAACAGCTTCCCAGATCCCAGACCTCCTTTCCTCCCTCCCTCGCTCCTGAAGGGAGTGGGACTCCAGTGGGTCCCGCTTGGGCCCACCTTGTCACCCCTCTTTGTTGATGGACTGTACCCGCTGTGCTCTTTATACTTGCCTCCTCCTACCTCTCTATACATATGTATGTACTCTTCACCCACACTCTTACTGAAATGCTTTATCATTGTGTATCTAGACAATGAATATTCCAAAACTCAAAAAGAAATAGAAAACCAGGCTGTGAAGGGTACAGAGCCTTCGAAACCATGGTAAGGTATACATAAGTAGTGGTAGAAGACCTCATCATTAAGGAATGAATATAAAGTATACTGTATGAATTCCTGACTTTAGTGGCACCCAAGCTTCTTTCATTGTCATTTATTATTCAGAAGACTTCCGACGAGATTATAAAGATATGACCGGATCCATAAACCATTTTCTCATACACCGGGGACATTCATTGATCAGTTGGTCCGCAGGCCGCAGTTTGTCGGTTGCGGTTGGCAGGGTCTATTACAAGTGGGGTAGTGGGTTAGAGTGGTCCTGGGAGGTGATGATCGCCAGCAGCCGCGGACCTGCCACTTGAGGTGGAGGAAAGGGGGAGGGAGTGAGGAGGGTCGTCATAGGCACCCAGGGTGTCTGGTGGACGTATTGAACAGCCTGTAGTACTCCCGGTGGTGAGTGCCTTCGCCGCTCCTCTTCATAACCCCATGTTACCACCTCCATACTCGAGGCAACACATGTGTCTTCTCACGGAATTTGCTCGGTAGTCCTTGACCTGGAGACTCGGCTATCATGGTCACCTTACTGGTCTGGCGCTCACCCACATGTGTTCCTCTGTACCTCGCCTGTACAACCTCCAAGTTTTAGGGACTGTTCCACTGTACAGCCTACACAGTCGCTTATCTTGGATACTCACTCAGACTTTGCGACCTCACTCATCACAGACATCGTCTTAACCTGGTCATCCTTCGTTTTAATGATCCACCCATTGTTCTCGTCCATCTGTTCGAGACATTCTCCTATCCTACCTCCCATCCTACCAGCTAGCCTGAGCATCCTTTCGCCTTGTAAACCTGCCCAGCCTACGACACCCAACCCGGTTTGGGACCTCGACCGCTCGTAGGCACCTTGAGAAATTGGACACGCCATTGGAGCCGCTCAGCGTGGACACCATGTAAATCTATATGCACCGGGAGATGAATTGGACTGGACATCCTCCCAGCTGAGACAGACGCCAGTGAGAGACATCTGGTAACCTCACAGGCAGTCAGTCACCAACACACGCCAACCAGACCTGAACATCCTGGTCTTGCCACATTTAGGTAACTGGAAATCCTCAAAAGAATGATGATTAAATAGATAAAGAAAACTGCTCGAACATTTGTCTTCGTGTCCACCCAACTGCTTTGGCAACTGTCCAGCACATGCCCTCGAGAGCGACCTACTCATTGCCCGGCTACCCGAGTCCCCTGGTCATGGTACTACCTGTATATCCACCTCACTACCTCGACACCTCGTTTGCCCTTACATTTAGAACAGCCAGCACCTCCCGCCACCAGAAGAACCCGTACCTTCGAGAGCATCTCACCTGGTCATGCCTTGTACCGTACACTACCTCACCCAGACACTACCTCGACCTATCGGTACTTGATTGACAACCCCATTACATTCACACTCAGAACTTGGGATCGAGTGTGTGTGTGTGTGTGTGTGTGTGTGTGTGTGTATGTGTGACCTTTTCTCACCCAGAATGGTTGGGATACAGGATCCCAATTGTGTCAATATCAACATAAGGTGCGTGCCTGAATGTGCTTCATCAACCTTATGAAAAATGGAGAAAGATTTGTTGATACTCTTCCTCCACTCTGCCTTAACCATGCGCCAAGCAGGCCTGTCGGTCTGTCCTCTTGCAAATCATTGTAGATTGCCTCTCTGTTTATTCTGTGTACCTTGACCTTCTATTTCTGTCCTAGTGGCGTTACAGTGTAACCTGTAGATCCGACATCCCTCTGTATCTCAAAGAACTTCTCTCTCTCTCTCTTAACATCATCTTGACCTCTGAGGAATTTCAAAAGTGGTCATTATATCTCTGTGGCTCTGGGCAAGTCCAAGAGCTCTCCTCATGTCCACGTAGTTCATATATAACTCTACTTTATACCACCTCACTGTTTGAGGAGGCACGTCTGACATACTGTGTACTCCTTCCCATGTAGGTAAATCTCTATCTGTTGAGGAAGGCCACTTCTGATACCAGCCAGATATTGAAACCTCTTTAACAGCCTTTATTGAGGTACATTTATCAAGGTTAGAGAGACCTTTGGTACTTTATATATCCAGATAAACATGAACTAATTCGTGTGTGGAGTAGGCAGTAGGCATGCAGCTGTGGAACTGCATACGTAGTTGTTGAGGAAGTTTAAGTGTTATGATGGTGGAGGGTGAGGTAGTGGTGGGGAGGGTGGCAGCCTGCAGGTGCCGCCCCGAGTGACCTGGGCCCAAGGGAGGGCTTCGTGATGGTATGTGTCATTGGTGGTCGGCCCGGCCGGGAACTCTCTCTCTCTCTCTCTCTCTCTCTCTCTCTCTCTCTCTCTCTCTCTCTCTCTCTCTCTCTCTCACACACACACACACACACACACACACATTTCCCTCCCACCCCACCGCTGGCTTAGGCACCGGCACCATCCTTAGACTATCCTCCTCACCTTCCCTCTCCCATCCTCACTCTCCTGCAGCATCCTCACCATCCTTACGTCTTCCCCATCGTCCCCGTATCTTCATCACTATACCCCATCGTCTTGGCCATCCTTGCACAGTCCTCACCATCCGTACACCATCCCTGCACCATCCTCAACATCCCAACACCATCCGCACCATTTGTACAACAACCTCGCCTCCCCTCCCTCACAGTAGACTTTGGAAACAGAATTTCTACGCAGTGTTCCCCGGTGTGATATGTAGAATGGCAGCGTTATAGATACTTCTATAGTCTGGATGGAAACAGTAGCAGGCCGTAGTAGGTCGTCAGTATAGAGTGCGTCTTTCCCTAATGGGTCGTCTTTAGAGTTGTTATACAGCCCTGTGTAGCTAGTGAACCCGGCGGTGTTCAGGCGGCTCTTGCCTCAGTGTTCGTCGGTGATGGTGTTTGTGGTATGGAGAACTCGACGGTGCTGGAGACTGTTACATCACATGGTGGTGGCGGCTAGTGTGGTGTGTGGTGTGGTATGGTGTGGTGTGGCATGATGTGGTTATGGTGTGGTGTGGCATGATGTGGTTATGGTGTGGTGTGGGTGTGGTTTGGTCTAGTTTCCTGCTGTTCCCGAGGACTGCCCTTGGAATGTTGCTCGGTCTCGTAAACTTCGGTCGTCAAGAAGGAAGGAGGAGGAGGGAGGAGGAGGAGGGGGTTATCAAGAGACATTCCCTAACTGGAGATAAGACCCAGAGTAGAGGACACTGTAACCCTCCAGGACTCAAAGCTGGAGTTCCTTCACACTGCAGTACTACACAGCAGGAGGCTCGATTCTCGCTAGTATTGTCCGCTTTTCTTTCAGTGTGCGTACTATGTACTCTCTCTCTCTCTCCTTGTACATTCTCCTTTGTATGTACTCTCTCCGTGTGTGTATTCTCTCCATGTATGTACTCTCTCCTTTGTATGTACTCTCTCCTTTGTATGTACTCTCTCCTTGTATGTACTCTCTCCTTTGTATGTACTCTCTCCTTGTATATACTCTCTCCTTTGTATGTACTCTCTCCTTGTATGTACTCTCTCCTTGTATGTACTCTCTCCTTGTGTGTATTCTCTCCTTGTATGTACTCTCTCCTTTGTATGTACTCTCTCCTTGTATATACTCTCTCCTTTGTGTGTACTCTCTCCTTGTATGTACTCTCTTCTTTGTATGTACTCTCTCCTTGTATGTACTCTCTCCTTGTATGTACTCTCTCCTTGTATTGCACTTCCTAACTGTACCCTGTACTCCAGCTTGTCGTGGGTACCGACTGCAACACTGTAGTCTGACTGTAAGGGGTATTCCATTGCTTTAAACCGTCATCCACCCCTTTAGGTCGTATTTTACCAGTGGAGACCGCACTTCACCACTGTGGACCTAATGATTGTACCACTTTAGGCCGTACTCCACCACTGTAGGTAGTTCTACACCACTGTTAGATCTACTTTAACCACTGTAGACCTTGCACCGCCACTTTAGACCACACTCAACCTCATCGCCTAAGGTCTTACCTGATGGCCTTCCTCCAGCCACACGTCTGGTAGGTTTACAACCTGGGCTGCTTCAGAACTTCTGGTGACCTAAAGAACAAGTGGGTCACTGCAGGCGAGAGGCTGTGTACGAGTGACCAGAGATCAGAACTTGAGGGGCGAGACTATGTCCCTCTAAATATCAGATACTTGAAATTTCAACGCAGCTCTGTAATACCTGTTTTGGAAATTTTGTCCGAAGAGAAAAGGAATAGCGAAAAATCTATAAATATGCTTGCATATGTATTTGCGTTTATATCTACAGAAATTATTTCAGTAGCTAATACCCTAAAAGCTCTACAGCAGTCTGTTGAAACTACGAGTTCCAATTGACAAGTCGATATTTAAAGGATACTCAAAAAAAAAGATAATAAAGTATATAAAAGGCCACATTCACATCATACCCAGAGTTCGCCACAGTTTACGTGAAGGCGTTGGAGAAATGGGTGGAGGGAACAGACGTGCACAGCGCTCACAGGCAGATTGAACGGCCGGGTTTTCAGACGATGGTATATCGAAGCGATGCGGTGTTTACCAAGCACCATAGATACGGCATGTCGAGCTTAGCATTGACGATCATGAATGCACTATTCTTAGAGCCAGTGGCCAGGTCTTGTGTGTGTGTGTGTGTAAGAGGGACAGGAAAACACACCGAAAGTCCTCGAATCCACATTTCTCTCCGTGGGTCCTCCTCCTCCTCCTCCTGATGCTAAATTCAGGTCGTGGCTAAACACCCCAGGCGTTGTGTGATTCGCTCGTGCCGTCAAGGGGGATATGTCTGCAAAGGCGTTTTGCCTCGGGTTTGTTGAACGTAGATCAGCCGATACGTTAGCACGGTCGTCCAAGGAGGGAGGGAGGAGGGTGGTGGTGGGTGTGTACTGTGTCTGGAGAGGATGTCAGAGGGGAGAGAGGCGGTGGGGTGGTTAGGTGAGCCCTCTGAACCTGCAAAGAACACGGTGAAGGACGGAGGAAGTCTGCTCATACTGACCAGTAGAGAGATTCGTTGGGTGGTTTAGGTACCATATTGGTCACCTTCACGAAGAACAAATGGTAGAACTTCATATGGTACCACCTCCCCCACTTGTACCCGTCGTGTTCAAGGAGAACAAGTGATAGAACTTAGGGTGCCCCGTGTGTCCGTCATTCTTGAAGAACAGTTGGTAGAACCTAATCGTCATGTTCGCGAAGAACAAGTCGTATCACAATTGGTAGAACTTAATGGTAACACGCCTTTGTACCTCTCCCGTAGATTTCCCGTTCGCCACACGCCCACACCCCTAATATCTGTTCTCCAAAAGGCCTACATAACATCTCACGTCGCTGTTCTGAGGCGAGTCTAAGAGACGAGACGAGAAAACTTCGAGATTTGTTATTCAAAAGGGAAAAGGAAAAAGAGTACAATGGTACGACGATGTCTAAGCCAAATGGTACAACGGTACGACCGGGAGCGAGCCAAGGGGTACAACGGTACGATGGTGTCCGAGCCAAAGAAATACAACGGTACGACGATGTCGGAGCCAAAGGAATACAACGGTACGACGATGTCCGAGCCAAATGGTACAACGGTACGACCGGGAGCGAGCCAAGGGGTACAACGGTACGACGATGTCCGAGCCAAAGGGTACAACGGTACAACGGTATCCGAGCCAAGAGGTACAACGGTACGACGATGCCAGAGCCAAGGGAATACAACGGTACGACCGGGAGCGTGCCCAAGGGATACAACGGTACGACGATTTCCGAGCCAAGGATACAACGGTACGACCGGGAGCGAGCCAAGGCCCCTCCCTCCGCCGTCATGGCCACCAAGTCAATTAGATGTCTTGTTTTCTATAATCTGGCTCTGGTAATTAGAGGCCTCACTCGATGTGTAAGACCAACACGGGATATGAATCCACGCTCATTATGGCTGCGTTGAGTCTCTCTCTCTCTTAATTGTTACTTTCGCCGTCCTAAATCTTTCCTACTGATTGGATTGTGTGTCGTGATTAAAAGTGATTATTTTTTCCGTTCGTATTACCTTTGCATTTGCGTTTAACAATCGTTCGATGATTATTTTTTTTTTTCGGGCAGTGTGAGTCTTGCAGGTCACACACACTCACTACTGGCGGTGTCGTCGGTGTTGCTGCAGATGTACTTGGGGTGTTTTACAACCGTGGTTTGACATTGTATGTATGTGGATAGATAGGTAGATAGGTGGATAGATAAATAGATACAAGGATAGATGGATAGATACAAGGATAGATAGAAAGATACAGGGATAGATAGATAGATAGATAGATAGATAAATACAAGGATAGATAGATAGATACAAGAATAGATAGATAGATAGGTAGATAGATGGATACATAGAAGGATAGATAGATTAGGTAGGTAGGTAGATAGATGGATACATAGAAGGGTAGATAGATTAGGTAGGTAGGTAGATAGGTAGACATTTAGACAGACAGATAGATAGATAGATGGTGCTTCCATCTTTAGATATTCCATGCGACAAGAAAATTGGACCAGCAACTCCCGAGCCTCTCCACACTGACATGGTGTTCGCCAGGCGTTCCACCCCCCGGTCTTGGCCACAGTGTCGAGCTAATTTCCGCCGTGTTATGTAGTCTGCTGGTCCTTAGCGTTGATGACGTCACGTCCTGTCATGACAGCTGGTTGTGTACGTGCGGGACGAGGGCCTCCCAGGACCCCCCGGGCAGAGGAAGGTGGTCCCGTCCCACCACTGATGCAGTCTCGATGAAACGAGACCCCTACAGGATCTCCTACGGGATCCTACAGTATCAGATTATATTCTTTATATTGACGTACGTGACCAGCAAAGGGAATCTTAACCCCTAAAAGACCACAGTCATATGACCTTTAAAGCCCGACGTGACCGGACACCTTGAGTATGAAGGCCTGGCTTTTAACCTGAGGTTTTGATGGATAGGTCAGAGGCCAAGCTTACTTCATAGCCTAAGGATATGCCCTGATTTTGATCCACGGAGCGAGATTGATGGATTTATTTTGTACTCCTGCCCGTCCTGTGAAGTGGAGGAATTTTCCCTCAAGGGGGTATTAGTTAGGAGACCCACTGACTCCTTGCGTATGTTAGAATTCCATTTACGTTCGTGGATTAGGAAATGTTTGAGAAGTTCCTCACATCTCTCGCATCAGGGCAAAACTCGGCTATGCTTCGCAGGTTTGATCGCTGAAGTTTAAGAAACGTAGAGAGCTGATCGAGGAGGTCCATAGGAGAAGAACAGAGATGGTACTGGAAATAAGAGAGACGAGTTACAGGGAAAGGCTACAAGCGATACATTAGCCCACTTTAGGAGAAAGAGTAGTGAGGGGGTGTGACCTGATCACAATCTCTATTTTTAAAGCAGGTCGATGAAGTACAGAGTGAACAGTTCTTCGAGAGGCGTAAGGGTAGAATAATTCTCCAACATAACATGAAATCAAGCAAGAAACGTGATCAAGAAAGACATGCAGAAGTACTCGTATGGTATAAGAGTGGTGGATGAATGAAGAAACATTAAACGCTGATAGCACAAAGAAATCAAAAAGTTATATGCCATGGTAGAGAATGTTTAAGAGAAGGGTCGTCCCCCTACGAGTCGACATCTCTCTCTCCCCGTACAGTTGGAATAGTCAGCTACCCACATGGGGATGTCGTGGTGGTAGTAATTAGCGTTGCTGACCATGATACACGCCCGAGTTCAAATCTTAGATAAGGTTTAAAAAAAGTCGGGCAAACACGAGTGTAAAACTCGCTCCTCTTAACACACGTATAATAATCACAACTAAATGATCACACACACACACACACACACACACACACACACACACACACACACACACTCCATATCTGCCCTAAGTCATGTGGTGCTACGAAGATGGGATGGAGGCCTTCAACCTACCCCCATTGGAGAGAGAGAGAGAGAGAAAAAAAAAAGACAGAAAACGTGGAAACAAATATGTGTATGAAGTTCTAAGAGGCCGTTACAAAGTTAACACCGTATTTCTTCCTTTTTTTTTTTTTATTCTTGCTAGTCAGAAGAGAATCCAGAACAATATGGCCCAACTGGAAGTTTGGCAAGAAAAGTGTAGGGAGAAGATGTGAGGAAGGTATTCCACCAGTTAAAAGTTGTTCTAGGCTTGTAGAACAAGCTAAGAGGAACTACATGCGAAGAACTACTGGGGGAAAAAAAATATTTAGGAACCTGTGATAGAGAAAAAGCGAGGCTATGAGGTGGGATCTCACGGGTGTAAAGTCCCCCCCTAAAGAACACGACGACCCGCATCAGGAATAGGACGTTTCCCTTCACCCGCATCAAGAACAGGGGTAGTTCTCAGCCCCGTCTGACCCACATCAAGGACGTGGTATTCTCATGGCCCACATCAAGGCCGTGGTATTTTCATGGCCCACATCAAGGACGTGGTATTTCCATGGCCTACATCAAGGACGTGGTATTCTCATGGCCCACATCAAGGACGTGGTATTTCCATGGCCCACATCAAGGACGTGGTATTCTCATGGCCCACATCAAGGACGTGGTATTTCCATGGCCTACATCAAGGACGTGGTATTTCCGTGGTCCACATCAAGGACGTGGTATTTCCATGGCCCAATCAAGGACGTGGTATTCTCATGGCCCACATCAAGGACGTGGTATTCTCATGGCCCACATCAAGGACGTGGTATTCTCATGGCCTACATCAAGGCCGTGGTATTTCCATGGCCCACATCAAGGACGTGGTATTTTCATGGCCCACATCAAGGACGTGGTATTTCCATGGCCTACATCAAGGACGTGGTATTTCCATGGTCCACATCAAGGACGTGGTATTTCCATGGCCCACATCAAGGACGTGGTATTCTCATGACCCACATCAAGGACGTGGTATTCTCATGGCCCACATCAAGGACGTGGTATTTCCATGGCCTACATCAAGGACGTGGTATTTCCATGGCCTACATCAAGGACGTGGTATTCTCATGGCCCACATCAAGGACGTGGTATTTCCATGGCCCACATCAAGGACAGAGTGTTGCCCACACGACACACCTCAAGGATAGAATGTTACCTTGACGACGCATGGCAAGGGCAGGGTGTTTCAGAGACGACAACTCACCCCTCATCAAGGACAAGGTGTTTCCCACACGACTCTACTACTTCCAAGAACACCGTGTTTCCCTAGACGGCTCTACCCACACAAGGGGCAGGATGAGTCCTCAGGGAACATCCTGGCTCGGACCCAAGTTGGCTTGAATGTGACCAGCCCAAGATTACGACGACTCGATTGGGGACATGAGCATCAAGGTGTAAAATCATTTTCTAGGGAGAAAATTAGAATGGATAAGAATATCCTGGCGAGGCACTTGTAACCCTAACCTAAAGCTCCTGAATACGTGGATCACTCTCGTCGGTCAAGTGAGGTCAAAGATGGGAGGCACGTCGTCGTCTTCGCCACATTAATAGCGAGTGTGATGGAGTTACCGTCGTTACGTGTAACGTTTCGTCTTGTATGATACGTGATGTTGGGGTGTGAGTCGTTGTCCAAGTGGTGTCCAGTTCGGTGTTGAGAAGTACCCGGCGCGACTGTTGCTGGGGGTCGACGTATGACCTTCCCTGCTCTGGGGTTGGGGGTGGGTGTTGAAAGGCTGTCACGACGCTCCGAGTCGTTCCTCTGCTGGTAATACTCGCCAGCCTCGACTTGAGTGAAGGTAAGTTTTTCCTTCCCTTCACAAAAACCCCTCTCCTCTCTCCCCACAGGATGATCATTTATCATACCCTCCTACCCATCCTGTGGGTCGTGGTGCATTAGAGGACACAGGCTACACAATATGTCCAAGGGACTATGGGGGCGGCTCAGTGACTGAAATACATTATAAGGTTACGTAGGAAGAACAGTTTTAACATGGTTTGGGTCACTCGGTGAATTACTTCGGCAGTTTACATGGTAAGTCGAGTTTAAAACACTTCAATTACTTCGGCAGTTTACACGGTAAGTCGAGTTTAAAACAGTTCAATTACTTCGGCAGTTTACATAGTAAGTCGAGTTTGAAATAGTTCAACAGCTATGACTGAATCACGTCTTTTCAAGAGTTATATAACAAAAGAATTATTGACAATAAGGAAAGTTACGATACATCTCAGGTAGGTTTGCACGTGTCTGGTAATGCTTGGTTAGAATCAGCTCTGAACTCGCTAATTTTACGACAGTCGCAAGTACGTGATGTTACGTGGTGTGGGAAATTGCTTTGTTGGCAAGGCTTGTTCATGTTCATTTTGAACGATGGTCATAAGGCTACACGTAGTTAGACCCAGGAGGTCATCCACTTCATCCTTCAAGGGCCAGATGTAAAATATGGCTAGTTCATCAGCTTTGTATCATGTACATTGTTAGCCTAGTATGGGATTGAACTCAGACTGGACGCTAAACCCAGCATGAATATTATCCGTGTCGTGCTTGAGACCAACACAAAGTACAACCATGGCGGAGCGAGTTCGATGCCGCTAACGATGGAAGAGAATGGCGGACAAATGACTTCTCAGAGTTTACAGCCAATTTGAAGGCCATATAGATAGCCAATTAGTTCCTTTTGGAGTGTGGGATGTCCAGTTATTGACCCTGAGTCCTAGGTTATAGTAAAAAAGAAAAAACCGTGAGTTCGTAAGACAACAACAGCACCACCACTACCACAGGATGAGTGAGTGAGTGGCGTGGGTGAGGCTGCAACCCTTGCCACTCCCTCCCCATCTTAGTCTCCCATCCTCACCGTATCAGAATTCGGAAGCCTCGATAAGAGCAGCGCAGTGTGTTCGTATTGGGCCCGGATCTTTCCCCTTCCCCCAGGAGTTGCCTCAGGTCTGCAATCAACAGTAGAACTAAAATGATACGAAAAAGATAACTGCTGTACAACCGTGGGAATGAGCACCTAGTTTAAGGCACCTCGATATGGGGCTCCCTAAGTTTAATCATCGGGTGTTGAGAGGAGTGCAACAGCCTCACAAGAGTACTGCTGGTGGCTCCAATTGGCCGGTGGCTGGGCGTGGAGGAGGAGGAGGAGGGAGCATGAGGGAGATACGCAGTCCGGATGGGTCCCCGCGGCGTCCTTGGCCTCCTCATTCTTGCTTCGTCGGCCTCATTTGCCACCTCATTCATTTTTTTTTTCCCTCCCCCTCCCAGCCTTCCTCACATTTTCCTCTCTGGTGTGGCGGTTTGTTGTTTCGTTCCGCGTTGCTCTGGGTGTGCAACGAAGCTCCTCCGTGATGGTGGCCAGCTTGCTGGAGTTACATACACAGCCAGGAATTATATGTATGACACCACACGTCAGTCAGACTGATACATGGAGTAACAATGTACTTAAGCCCCTCGTGTGTGTAGACAGACGTAGATTTCTCTGCATTTCTCTCCTCGTTCCCTCCCCTTGCCGTACTCTTCTTGTGTCTCGTCATTTTCCTTTCTATCTCTCCCGTTAGTTCTCGTGTAGCGTGTGTGGGTCTTTGCGTCTCGACAGAGAGAGAGAGAGAGAGAGAGAGAGAGAGAGAGAGAGAGAGAGAGAGGAGAGAGAGAGAGAGAGAGAGAGGGAGAGAGAGACTTAGGAGGGAATGACCAGCTAGGAAGAGACTTCATATCCTGTCCTGTGTAGCTCCCGGGGTTTATAGGCGGTTAGGTAGGTGTTAGGGGCGAGCGTTGGGGTCTGGGGGGGGGGGGGGGGCACAGCACGTCCTCGTTAGGGGCGAGCGTCTGGGGGGAGGGGCGCAGTACGTCCTCGTTAGGGGCGAGCGTTAGGAGGTGGGGGGCGGGGGACACAGTGCGTCCTCGTTAGGGGCGAGCGTGAGGGACGCGGTACGTACTCGTTAGTGGCGAGCGTGAGGGGGGGACAGTACGTCCTCGTTAGGGGCAAGCGTTGGTGGTGGAGGGGGGGCAGGCACAGTACGTCTTCGTTAGGGGCGAGCGTTGGGGGACGCAGTACGTACTTGTAGGCGTCATGAGCGAGCGAGGACACCACCGCCCACGCCGTTGTTGCTCCCTCCCTCCGTTCCTCTCCTCTCCTCCTCATGCTCGTCTTGACGTATTTCCCAGATGGCCTTTGCTCGATTCGTCACTTTCGTGCGGTTGGAGTTCGTCTGGGCTTGTCATTTGTGCCGTAAATTCGCTGGAACGTCTTTTAAATTCCGAGACTTGGAGTTAGTGCGTCTTCAGCTCGGGTATCATGAACTCGGCTTATGAAAGCTGCTCAAAACTTCCTTCGTTTGTATACGACGGTACGACCTTTGGGTATGATTCACTGTCCCTTTTTTGGCCCGACGCTTCGATGGTCAGGTCAAAAGGCTTGGGTAATCGTACCCAAGAGTCGTACAGTCGCGTCATATGCGTCGTACCATCGTACTGAAAGAGGTTATGTCGTCGTTAACAACCATTTGATGATTATCTGATGGTGTACACTCTACTGTTAACCTGTCGAGTTTGGTGTCCTGGTGAAAACCTTTTTTTGTTTTTTGCTTTTCTTTAAACCAAATTTGAATCAATTTCATTTTAAATATGAGGATTTGATTATCGTAACGTTTTTAAAAAGATCCATTACAGTAATATTTCAAAAAATGTTGATTTTCTTTTTTTTTTCTGTATTCTTGGAGACGTTTTTGATGTTTTCTTTACAAAGACACGAAAGAATATCCTCCGCTAATGACCTTTGTAGTTGGCGCGGCAGACGCGGCTCCAAGTAAACAGTCGATCTATTTCAAGTCACTGCAGTTAGTATTTAACCGTTCGGCAGGTCATTCAGTAAGGACGCTGAGTGGAGACGCTAACGACCCATTTGGCAGTCGTCCAGGCGACAGTGGTCTAGTCGGCAAGTGTCCAGATGGCAGTGATACCAGTCAGCAGTTTAGGTGGCGGCAGGTCAGTCGGAATTTTGGGTCGGGAGTGGTGCAGTCAAGCAGTTTGACTGGCAACAGTGTGCTTTCAGGCACTTTGATTGGTAGAGGTACAGTTAGGGAGTTTTACTAGTAGAGGTGCGGTCAGGCAGTTTGACTGGTAGAAGTACAGTTAGGTAGTTTGACTGGTAGAGGGACAGTTAGGCAGTTTGACTGGTAGAGGGACAGTTAGGCAGTTTGACTGGTAGAGGTGCAGTCAAGCAGTTCGACTGGTAGAGGTGCAGTCAAGCAGTTTGACCGGTAGAGGGACAGTTAGGCAGTTTGACTGGTAGAGGTGCAGTCAAGCAGTTTGACTGGTAGAGGTACAATTAGGTAGTTTAACTGGTAGAGGTGCAGTCAAGCAGTTTGACTGGCAGTGGTGCAGGTCAGGCAATTTGACTGGTAAGAGGTGCAGTTACGCCGTTTGGTTGATAACATTGCGGTCAAAACAGTTTGATGGTTTGCAGTAGTCCAGTCGGCAGTTGTGTGGTCGGCCACGGAATTGAATGCTGTTATCTGGTTGGCAGTTGACCCGTGGATTGGTAGGTGCCTGGTTGGCAGCAGGTTTAATCGGTTGGCATCGATTCTTTGGATGGTTGCTTGGTTGGCAACGGTCCAGTGAGTGGCTGCTTGGTTAGCAACGGCTAGTCCGTTGGTTGTCCGGTTGGCAACGAACAATCTGATGGTGAAGTGTTCGGTTGGCAACGATCGTGGTAGCACAGTTCAGTTGTTCCTTTCGATAGTAAGTGGTTCGAGAGCAGTCGGTCTGGCCCAGTCTCCAGTAACCCCGGTCAGGACCAGTCACCAGTAACCGTGGTCAGGACCAGTCACCAGTTCTCGTGGTCAGGACCAGTCCAATCCACACTGGGACCAAAGACCCCGGTCTACGCCAGCTGTCATTATTTGGACACATTTAGTTGAAATGAACATTTTTCTCTCAGAAAACTGCCCCGGGGTTGACAGGGGGGAACATTGTGATCTGGGGGAACTTCGACCATTTCCAACCCTTTCGTGGCCAGAGTTCTTGGTCTGTCCTCGCTAGTGGCTCGCTCACTGTACCACTGGAAAGGAAGACATTACTCATATATACCTGAATGGCCGCGACCTAGTTCACAGTGAGAGGTTTATGTAGTCATCCCTCGCGCCGTATTGATCTGTCCCGCCCTTGGTGGTGCTCCTCGGAAGGGAGGGATTATTCAGGGATGCTGTTTTGACAGGTTATTATGAGCATTTACCTCTCTCACACGCACTTGTGAGTCTCGGAGGTGTTTCCCTCTGTGTGTGTGTGTGTGTGTGTGTGTGTGTGTGTGTGTGTGTGTGTGTGAAGGTCCTCTCAGAGGCAGGTGGTGGTGTCCCTCAGGCTGGAGAAGGCAGGCGAGTGGGTACTGTCGGTTCCTAGGGACATCGCCCGCTCTGGTCTGGGTGGGCGCCGTCGACACCCAGAACACCTTCTGCTGCTCCGCCTTCGGTAGGCCCCTGTCGACTCCAGGAGCACCTTTGGCGTGGTAGGCCCTCGTTGACTCTTAAGAACGCCTCTGGGGTAGGTGGTTGGTCTGAGAATGTCCTCTTGCTCTGGTCAGGGGCGAAGTCGTCCGCATCACTCACTCCAACAAGCTGGGTTCAGGCCATGTTCATGCTGCAGGTGGCGGTGTGGGTCTCGTCAGTCGCGAATTTCCGGAGCGGGACCGTCAGCGCACGAAATACCCGACGCACTTTTTTAGATGTGAACGTTATAATGCTGGAGAAATGTCGCCAGGCATCACCGGCCTCTCTCTCTCTCTCTCTCTCTCTCTCTCTCTCTCTCTCTCTCTCTCTCTCTCTCTCTCTCTCTCTCTCTCTCTCTCTCTCTCTCCCTGTGAGCCAAGTTCATTCTGGGGTCGTGGAGTCGTTCTCAAGGGGTTAAGGTAGATAAGTTGACCCTTGATTTAGCCTTAAACAAGCCACACCTGTGTGACCTGTAACTCATCCAACCACATCTGTGTAACCTGTAACTCAACCATAGACTCCTGTGTGACCTGTAACTCATCCAACCACATCTGTGTAACCTGTAACTCAACCATAGACTCCTGTGTGACCTGTAACTCAACCAACCACACCTGTGTGACTTGTAACAACCAGCCACATCTGTGTGACCTGTAACTCAACCACCCACACCTGTGTGACCTGTAGTAACTCAACCAACCACCCCTATGTGACCTGTAACAACCCAACCAGCCACACCTGTGTGACCTGTAACTCAACCACCCACCCACCCCTGTGTGACCTGTAGTAACTCAACCAACCACACCTGTGTGACCTGTAACTCTACCTTATGTAATCCCTGAATCATATATCTATCTTACCCACAACCCACCAATTACTTAACCTCTGACACCCTCCCTCTCCTCCCCCAAGGTTCATCACCCTGATCATCGACTCATACCAATACTGACATTTAATCTTCATCCGTTCGACCTCTAAACCGCTCTTTCGAGACTGCCCAGCCATCACTGGCTTGGCCTTTATACCCACATGTCTGACTCAGTACCATCAGTAAGGGAGGCATCACACACACACACACACACACACGGCCACGCAGGTGGTTACACACATCTGTTCCTGGTGTATCATGTAAGGCACTTGTCTTCGCCATCAGACAGAGACCTCGTACGATCAATGACATCTCGACCCATTCCTGTTTCGACGTTGGACGCTGTTGGACCAACGACCGTTTCCCAGGCTGTTTCAACTTCACCACAACACCAGTTGCGTGAGGTCATGTAAACTACATGTGTTAAGGACGGTACAGTAATCATCATTATCCACCATTAACCGTGTTGGTACAGTAACTACGATGAGATGTACCACAGCGTTCATTTGCCATGGTGCATCACCCATTGTCCACGGTACTGCATTAGCTAATGTGGTAAGGGGTTACGTATATTAAACCATTATCTGTTGTGTGGTACATTACCCCTAAATCATCCACGGTACAGCATTCACCACTATGTGCGGTGGTATGGCATGCCATTATCCGCGAGACTGCATTAGCCAATAGTGCGTTTGATCTCCCATTATCCGCGGTAGCGAACCAGCCATTATTTTACGGTGGTGCTGCCAGGACCTTCTCGAAAGATGATGGCGCATCCAGCCACCATAGGCAGTGGCGCAGCGGCTGCGCAGTGCATCACAACGGTGCAAAAACCTATGAATTTTTAGCGGTAGGTTGAGGTATCATCCGCTAGGTGACAGCACCACCGCTGGGGATGGGGGAAGTGTCCATTTTCTATGGCGATGTGGCGGTACTTAATAGTGTAGCCGGTGGTGGAGGATGGACTACTAACGGCTCATGCTCGATGACGGGTTGGCTTCCAAGCTGTTGCGTAATTGCAGAGAGAAGAGAGAAGAGAGAGAGAGAGAGAGAGAGAGAGAGAGAGAGAGAGAGAGAGAGAGAGAGAGAGAGAGAGAGAGAGAGAGGTCTTTTAGTAATAGATACACGCATCCTGGTGGAGAGAGAGAGAGAGAGAGAGAGAGAGAGAGAGAGAGAGAGAGAGAGAGAGAGAGGAGGGGGGGAAAATGTTGTATCTCTGATGACCCATTAGACTGTTGGTGGTGGTCGCGCGTCTCGTCAGCGCGACTATCGATCTCCCCTCCCCTCCCCCTCCCCTCTCCCCCCTTTTACAAGAACAGCCTCGTCCCCAACTATCGTTAACGTCATCAGTAATTAGCCGGCAGCCACAAGGCAGTGTTTATGTAATGGTTGTTTGTTTGGTCTCACTCTATCCCCCCCCCCCTCCATGCTGATAGTCCCCGCTGTTTATATTGTGTGTGTGTATATATATATATATATATAAATATATATATATATATATATATCTGTGGATGTGTATACTTGGTTGTAGTTTATTCAGTAATCCGTTAATCATGATTATTGTCATTATTATTAGTAGCAAGGGTAGTAGTAGTTGCAGTGGTATTATTATTATTATTTATTATTTATTATTATTATTATTATTATTATTATTATTATTGTTATTATTATTATTAGTAGTAGCAGTATTGTTATTATTATTATTATTATTATTATTATTATTATTATTATTATTGTTATTATTATTAGTAGTAGTAGCAGTATTGTTATTATTATTATTATTATTATTATTATTATTATTATTATTATTATTAGTAGTAGCAGTATTGTTATTATTATTATTATTATTATTATTATTGTTATTGTTATTATTATTATTATTATCATTATTATTATTATTATTATTATTATTATTATTATTATTATTGTTATTATTATTATTATTGTTATTATCATTATTATTATTATTATTATTATTATTATTATTATTATTATTATTATTATTAAAGGCTCTATCCGCGTTACGGGAAGGGAAAGCTAAGCCAACACACACACACACACACACACACACACACACACACCCGATCCTCCCAACCCCCAATCGCCACGTTAACCCCCCCCTAACCCCCACCGCCTAACCCCGAGCCGTTCTCCTCCTCTCCGGTCTGTTGCTGCATATTTACCAGTGTTGTGCGAGGGTGGAATATCTAATAGGAATTGGCAAACGATGTTCTGTTACGTCATCGTGTGATTTGTGACGAGTTGTACATCTGTCCTGTGTTAAGTCCTTCAGCGCGAGAGTACGACCCTTTAGAATGATGGGCTGGCCTTTGACCTGACCATAGGCAAGGCCATTGTACCTTCGTGCTCAAAGGACCTTCATACCCAAGGGCCGTGCCTTCTTGCTCAAGAGCTTAGAGTGCATGATTTAGTTACGATGACGGTGAGCTGTCTTTGGACATCAAGTTCACAGCAGTTTCGCCTGCTATACGAGAAGCTTATAGACTTAACTAGGCACTAGGGACGAGGTACTAGCTACGAGGAGCTAATAGAACTCACTAGGCACTAGGGACGAGGTACTAGCTACGAGGAGCTAATGGAACTAACTAGGCACTAGGGACGAGGTACTAGCTACGAGGAGCTAATAAAACCAACTAGGCACTAGGGACGAGGTACTAGCTACGAGGAGCGAATAGAACTAACTAGGCACAAGGGACGAGGTACTAGCTACGAGGAGCGAATAGAACTAACTAGGCACAAGGGACGAGGTACTAATTGGTGTCAAAGGCTGGGCCAGATCTCTGCTCTGGCCAGGGGTCATTCTCTTCGGGAGTTGACGATGGCTCGTCCTCTGATTCATGGATCCGTGTCGTCGTACGGTGTTCCTTCCTCCCAACCTGCTGGAGGGACAGACAGGGCCGTAGCTTGTAATACAAGTTCCCCGCCCGTGTCACCATTAATATCAGTCCCCGGGGGCTGTGTAGGTGTCCTGAGGACCCGCCCGAACACGCCACGCATCCGCCGACCCGCCTGGTCGTTCACCCCGTAGCCCCCAAGACGTCAGAAGGGGCGAGAGACCCGATGCGGTTGAATCACGGGATATCTGGAGGCGTTGGAGGGGGAGGCATGTATCCTACGACTCACTCTTCTTACCGTTTGTAAAGTATCTTTTGTGTCAGCCTAGAGCTTTTCCTGGGGCGTGTCCTGCAAGCCAGTCAGGTTGCCTTTGTATAGAGTATCCTTAGCGTCGGTGTTACTACCACCGCTGCGGCGCATCCTGCGTGCCCTTGCTTGCTGGCTTGCTTGCTTGCCTGCTTGCCCCTGAGAGTCATCCATTTGGTCGTTTGCAGCAGCGGTTTAAGAACTGATGTGTGACACTGGCTGGGAGACACGAGATCACTTCACAGCTCTTGGAAGCACAAGGTGTTGCGGGGGAAGAGAGACACGCTTGTTTTCTTCTTTTTCCTTTCAGTTGTTTGTAACTGAGTTGTTGTTTTTCTTTCTTTCTAGCGGGCCATTACTGGGTCTTCTTGCTCGCCGTTGCTTCATACGTAGATGTACTCTCGGTTTCAATTAGAAAATTGTGTTCTAAGAATATTTCAGTCAGTATTGATGGAAAAAAAAAATCTTTCTCTGTTGCGTACGCTAACTCGCCCTGTGGTTACTGCTCTGTGTTTTATGTGACGCGGATTGTTCCCGTGCTGTGGTGCTGTCTTCAGCACCGTCTCTGTGCTGAGTCATAGCATCACACTGGAGGTGTGTCCCCAGCCTGTGAGACCTGACCCCGTGGCACGCGACTGACTACCTCCAATAGTTTTTGTTTGGAGACCAGTCACGCGAGGATTGGCCATTTACTGTACCTCTTCCTCTTCTAGTCTACTACGGAGCTGTGGAGGTGTCCCCCTCCTTCTTTTTTCTTACCTCTCTCTAAAGACTTTTTCCTTTCAAGAGTCAGATGTACGAACACCTGAGCTGAGCTTAATCCCAGGTATGTTACCTTCCATTCAGGCTTACGTTTTCCCACACCTCAGTATAGAAAAAAACCTTCTGTGGTTGAATACTGGTTTCTTCATATGTGATATCCCTTTGTAGTACACAGGAGTTGAGTGAGACATGGAGGTGATAACGTTCATTTCTCGAAGTAATTGAGGATTGAGGAGTTCCTCAGCGTCAGCACTCGGGACGTTTGATAAAATTCCTCAGTTCGTATCGTAGACGCCAGTGGAAAGTACTTGCCACAGTGTGGTAGTCTATCTTCCCTTTCGTCCCTTGTTTCACCACGACAGTAGTTGGTCTTCCACCACGGTGGTGGCCACTGCGCCAGAGGTAAACAGGAGCAGAGCAGCGGCAGAGCTTGGCAAGCGTCCTGGGGTAGGAGGAGGAGGAGGAGGAGAGGTGGGGGTGAATGGAGCGGAGGGGTCAGGTTCGTGGGAGGAGGAGATGGCGGAGGAGGGAGGGAAGGAGGAGTGTGTGTGTGTGTGTGTGTGTGTTTGTGTGTGTGGGAGGCGAGCAGAGGGATCTATACCTTCCACACAATTACATCTGGCCGGGGCTTGTCGTGAGTCAGGGATGACAATTACAACCTCAAGACTAAGCTCGCTTGTTATACGGCCCGAGTCCTGCTCCTTGGCTGGCTGGCTGGCTGGTCGAGTGGTAGACAACAGATATTTTGAAATAAGAAAAAAAAAAAGAAAACTCTGATGCTGATTTTCGTTCTAGAGGCGTTCTAGTCATGAGAGGCGACTAGGCTACTCTGTGTGTGTGTGTGTGTGTGTGTGTGTGTGTATGTGTGTGTTACCATTTGCTGGTGGTGGTGGTGTGGTTGAAGCTCCTGGTCGGTGTGCTGTTCTCGTCATTACCTGAACCTTCAATTTTCTGGTCGGAGGTTCACGTTCTGAGGTCGAGGCTTCATAAGCGGCTCTTGTGTTGGGTGGAGATCTTGAGGTCTGATACGCTGGGGGTCCGTGTTGGGTGTCGCTGGCTGTGTTAACGCCGAGTGTTCATAGTTGATTTTTTTGTTTGTTTTTTGTTTGTTTCCGATGTTTAGATTGTCCTCTGTTGATGTCTGTTGACTGCTGTTGATGTCTGATGACCACTGTTGATGTCTGATAGACGCCGTCGATGTCTGATGGTGTGGGGGGAGGCGGGAGGCCACTTCTGATGTCTCATTACCACTGCTGGTGTTGTGTCGACTGCTGGTGACGTCTGATGACCACTTCTGTTACAGTATGACTAAGAGAGAGAGAGAGAGAGAGAGAGAGAGAGAGAGAGAGAGAGAGAGAGAGAGAGAATAAGACACCCTCCTCCACACCACCCTATGCCGGACCTCCGGGTATTGAGGTAAGTGCTGAGAGTGTGTGTGTGGTGTCTGTCTGTGCCTTACACACGAGAAGGTAAGTGACAGATGACGACGGACTTCGACGAGGCCTCCTGCAGCTTACCGACCTACGCTCTGTGTTCCTAGTGACCTCCTGACGCCAAGGAAAAAAGAGAAAAAAATATATATAATTTCGTCTTGTTCACTGTTCTATAACCTCTGATGAAATAAGGCAAAAAAAAAAATAACAAAAAAAACTACCTTAGGGAGATTAGAAAGAAAAAAGGAAAAGATTTTTAGTTGATTAGAAATTATACACAAGGTATTATAGATCGCTTTTGTAAATTATAGGTGTAATCACATTACTGTTTGTGTCAATTAATAGTTACTCCTGATTAAAACTATAATCTTTGGATTATGCAGAGGCAAATCAGTGTTGTATAGCTTAGTCTAAAACCCAACTGGTACAGCTTGGACTAAACATGTTATACATTGTGCATGTTTTTAATTTCCTTTCCTTCAATTATTTCTTTATATATATATATATATATATATATATATATATATATATATATATATATATATATATATATATATATATATATAATGTGTGTGTGTGTGTGTGTGTGTGTTTTGCTGGATTCCTGGTTCCTCCTGCTTGAGGTTATACACCAAGTCAAGAGTCATCTTTGGCTAGGCTGTATGATCATCAGTTCACGACACACAGTACAGTATCGTCAAAGAACTTTTTTTCTTTTTCTGCTTCAGAGGAATCCATCCTTTTCTTGCTAATGAGTCTACTTGGACTGCAGGAGCCCCTGGGGGAAAAAAAAAAAAGAATTCTCTGGTTATACCAGGACCCTTCATTAATGATAGAGGTCTTGGAGTTATTATAAATGAATGATTAATGGTTATACGATGTGTTTATTTGAGTGACAAATAAGACCAGATCTTACCTCCTTATCTTCTCTCTTTTCTCCCCTCCCGCCCAGCAGCGCCTCCTTCAGGATGCTGCCAGAGAAGTTGTTGTTCTGCCTGAAGCTGCTCTTCTGCATGGTGGTGGTGGCCACCGAGGGCAAGAAGAAGAAGAAGAACCGCAAGAATGTCGAGGAGCCAGAGGCCGAGTCCATGCTGGAGCCAGAGTTCAACATTTGCGACATCCAGAAACCCACGGTCATATACTGCTACTGTGACGTCGTCGACCTCAATAAGGTCAGTACGGGTCATGTACTACTACTTCTATGACGTGGTCGACCTCAGCAAGGTCAGTACGGGTTATAGGTCATGTACTACTACTATGACACCGTCGACCGCAACAGGTTACTGTTTAATTAAACCCGCGGTCATACACTGCTATTGTGATTTGGTTTACCCCTGGGCAAGCCACTACAAACATGAGCACTCTCCTCCACCGGGAAAGTATTATTATAAGACGCTCCACCCACTGCCCCTCTCAGACATATTGTACAAGGCTCTCCAGTTAGTATGTAATCCATCAATACCCGTTTAATCCTTATCTAAACACGAGTTTACCAGTCTCCTTACTCTAGGCCTCTTAGACTTACTCTTTTGTTTCTCGGTCCTCTTACTCTGGTGTCCCAGTCTTCTAACTCTAGTTTCTCAGTCTAAGTCTAGTTTTCCATCTTCTTCAAGTGCTTTCCCCCGTATTCTTGCTCTAGTTTCCTCATCATTTTACTGGAGTCCCCCATCGTTTAGCTTTAGTTCCCCCTCCCCTCTCTCTCTCTCTCTCTCTCTCTCTCTCTCTCTCTCTCTCTCTCTCTCTCTCTCTCTCTCTCTCTCTCTCTCTCTCTAGCCTTTGATCCTTATACCCATAATCTTCTTCTTCTTCTTCTTCCAGCTTTTCTTCGATGTCCTTGTTCAATCATTCCCCCTAATACGTCCTTCTTCTTTTTTTTTTTCTTCCTCTTCTTCTTCTCTTCCATTCTCTCTTCTTCCCCACCCTCTCTCTATCCTCCTTTCCCTCTCGGCCCTCTGTCTGCCTTTCCCTCCCGTCCTCCTCCTCCTCCTCCTCCCTCAAGTGGGGGGGCGGAGTACTGATGGCCTCTCATAGTGTCATCGCTTGATTGTATCCTTAAGTTCATCAGTCCTTTAGATTGCTTTTTGGGACGCCCTCCTCAAACCCGAAACTGCGCTGCCCTCGATAAGACCTGTTGCTCCGTTCCAAGTGTGTTGTCATACTCGTACCTTGGGGGGGGGGGGGTTGAGTGTGCTAATTCCCTTTCAGAATGGATGAATGGATCCGGTGCTGATCCCACTCAACGGATCGACTTATTAGAAGTGCAGATTGCAAGAGGCAAACTTTTGCAGTTTGTGAGGGTTCGTGATTCTCCGTGGGGAGGGGTTGATGATGCGTGTGTGTGAGTGATGTTAGAGGCTGCACGTACGTACCTGATCCGTCCCATGGCATTGGGAATAAGAGTTCACGATGCTCGATGGATAGATAGATAGTTAGATTGTCTTTTCTCTTTGGTGTCTACCCTCCTCTATCACTGTGAAAGCAAAGAGACCCACCCCTGTCCCTGTGAAAGCACAGTGTATTGTTGCATCATGAAATTTCATCCTGGTTCTTTTTTCTTTGCTTTCACTGGGGTGAAATTCTGGGATCTGTATTCCTCAGCCCTTTTATTCACTGTCTCTTTTCTCAGTACAGTTCCTCCCACCTCACATCTTCCTTCGCCCCTTCCTTGAGTCACGTTTTTATGTCTTTCTTCCATACCATTCTCGCCTCCTTCTGCCTCCTCTTTTATTTTTTTTTCCTCCCCTTCTCTTTTTCATCTCATTTTCGCCTTGTTGTTCTGCCTCATTCACGTCCCAGTTTTTCCTTTTCCTCCTTCGCCTCTTCTACCTTAACATTTTTCCTTCCTCCTCCTCCTCATTGTACTCGTCCCTCACCTCCTCTACTTCTCGTCTTCCTCCTCCTCCTCCTCCTCCTCCTCCTTCTCTTTCGTCTTCCCACTCCCCTTATTTTCTCCCCCAATGGGTTCTTTTTCATGGTGTTATTATTCTTCTTGCTCTTCCTTCCATCCTTCATCATCACCTTTTTTTTCCCTTCGCCCTTCCTCCTCCTCCTCCTCCTCCTCCCGTCATGACATCATCCCACCTTTACCCATGGATCTCCGCTGTGTCAGGGAAAAGTCAGAATTTAATTTTTCAACAGATCAGTGTAAAGTCTTAGGGATTACGTGGCCCGTTGGGGAGATATGAAAATTCCAGTGGGGAGGTTAGAGAAAATCAAGGAGGTTTTACGATGGATCATCTTTGTGTGGCTTGCAGGCTGCAACGACACATGGCTTGTTCCATGTGTTTTTTTTTCCAAAGGTTTTTGAGAATTAACTGAGAAATTTATGTCGTTAATTCTCGCATGATTTTAGGTTTTTTTCCCCCCCCCAGAGGTTTTGAGAATTAACAAAGAAATTCATGTCCCTGATTCATGTATAACTTTTTTCATGGCCTGGTAAGAGCTCATTTTGCTATCATTGTCCCACTTACATTGTAGCTGATCTGGATTTAATTTCTTTTTTCTGTAGAATTGTGTATTTCAGAAGACACAAATGAGACCTGGTTCTTGCCCTGGAGTTCAGTTTTGTCAGAGTTCCAGACAATTACGGGTGCTGTCACACAACTTTGGAATTGCTCATTCATGGAAGGTATTTTCTGGGTCTCCCTGTGGTTTACAGGTCCATGTAACCTTATGTGTTTGTATGGAAGAACCTCGTCGAACAAAACGTTATAATAGACGTTTTTTGTGCACTTTTTTTTTAAGCGAATATTTAGGTATTAGAGTGCGAATGGAAGGTGTTGCTAGCTAAAAAAAAAAAAATGAGGAGAAAGTCAAAATAAAGGGTAACACTACAATTGAAACAGGAACTTTAGGAATACGTGAAGGTGTGTAAGGAAGTGAGAGCCAGATTGAAAGTGAAAATCACGAGAAATGGGTGATGATTACGAGTGCTTATGCACCTGGCTATGAGAAGAAAAATTGAAGAGAGCCGAGTGCTTCGGAAACAGCTGAGTAAGTGAGTGAGTGAGTGTGAGTTTTTGATGCGAGGGATTGGGATTTAGTGATGAGGGATTGGAATGCGATTGTGGGGACTGTAGCAGGTGAGGTATTATTAGAGTGTTTGCAGGGGTATTCAATAAGGTGAATAGAAATGGTGAACAGCTTGTGGATCTGTGTACTGAAAAAAAGGACTGGTGATTGGGAGTGCCTGGGTTTAAAAGACACTTACTTTAGTATGCGTGGAGGAGGAGAGATGATAAGTGGGCATTATTGGATTACAGGCTAAGCTGACTGACGTGAAAGACAGACTAACTGACAGGACTTGAAAGAGAGAGACTCTTGGGAGATGTCCGACTTGTAAAGACTTTCGGAGAAGAGGAAGTGACGTGGGTGAGAAGAGGGTGGTGAAAGTAAGTGGTGTTTAGAAAAGACGCATTTGTGAAGAAACACAAGGAGGAATTGAGTACAGAATGGGAAAAGTTGAGAGTAACCGAAGCTCGGGGAGTGGGCGAGGAATTGAAGGTAGTTAGGAAAGCTGTGTTGTCATGTGCGACAGAAGTGTGTGTGTGTGTGTGTGTGTGTCTCTGTGTGTGTGTGTGATGCGGAAGGTGCGAGATGAATAGTTGGAGAACAGATGTGAGCGAATGAGGCCTTTTCTCCGTCTATTCCTGGCGCTACCTCCCATACGCGGGAAACTGCGAACATGTACGAAAGAAAGCATTTTTACTTATGTATATATACTGCAGTTCCGTTCAACAGAAATCGTTAACAAAAATATATCTAGTATACCTGATGATGCAATTGAATTTGCAAGAACGATAGATGACATTTGCCATACGATTTTGAAATTTGTTGATAAAATGTAAACAAGCCTTTTAAGTAAGCTTTGATCGAGTCATGTCACTGGCACCAACTGTAATCGCGACTCCGTTTATCTGTGGCTCACGACCTGGTATTACGTACAGACTTCGTAAAGTTCACATAGACATCTACCCACTTCGAACAAACCCATGTCATCAACCTGGACATTTCAATATAAGTTATTTATATTCCTGATCCCTGTTCTTACTCTCCCGTCACTAGTAATGAGTTAAATGTTTGAAGATACTGTTAAAGATTCTTAAACAGTTGGTAAGGATAGTAAGAGTTTAAATCATGTCATTTTCATCACTCGTTCGAAACATTAGTGTATAGAAAGCCTGTTTTCACTGGCTGAAGTGGAAAGTTCGCTTCGTTTATTCTTATTCATTTCAAACAATCGTTTTCCTACTTTGACCAACATTTTTTTACTTTACCTCATGTTCTAATTACTTACATTGAATGACGTCGTAGTTGGTGTTTGTAAAATAACTCATTTATATATAAAGCGTCCCTTGGAAGTCTCGCTGACACATAGATTGCAAAAGCCATTAACGTTCTTTGAACTAAAACGGAACATCGAGTTAAATCTGCTTCGACTGCAGCGTTTCATTATCCCATCGTGTAAACTGGTCAGCGCAGTTTCAGTTCACGGAACAAACTTGAAAAGAAATTACTTGAATTATTATCCATAAGTTTCTGTTCGAATTATAGTCAAGACCAAGATCTATAATTATTTAAATTATAAAGATGTATGAACGATAGTTGTGAAGTATCGTACATCGGTAAAGCTAGTATGAGGGATTCGAAACCTCGAACTCCGGATCATTTTTCGAACGCTCAGCGCGAGCGGTTGCTTGCTCGAACAGCCAAACCACCATTCTTGGCCATTTGAAAACACTCGTGGCCCAACATCACCACCACCCTATTGCTAGCGACTACCCATTCTCTGTGTTGGGTCGGAAACCGCCGGAGCAAGACCTCCCTCCAGGTCGTGTATCTACATATATATGGTGTATTATAATCCTATCTCATATGCAGGGTCTACGAAGTTTTATCTGTTTCTGGACACAGGTATGGAGTAAAATAGCTTTCGACATTGTAATAATATTGCACTTTTCTCTCATTTCATATGTTTTCAAGACGCGGGAGACAGCGACAGACTATAATAAAAAAGAATATATATATATGTATATATATATATATATATATATATATATATATATATATATATATATATATATATATATGTCATCCGTCGAAAAGTGAGTAGATTATACAGAGTTCACATCCATACATTTCGTTAATCTGACTTGGAAATCCCATTTTCTGTGTACAGAAATGTTATTTGCCGTTTGGTGAGTGAGACGGGTGTTTGGTGACGTCACTTGATGTATTCATATTCCAGCGGAAAGCTAATTGCAGGAGAGGTAATTATGTAAAGTTAAGCCACTTGAGTTACTTTACAACTGGAATTATTTCGAAAGTGTAGAAATGTTATTACAAAGAAGTTGTGAGTTAAATTGTTGTAGAGGCGTGTACAACCTGATGCTGCTTGTTATAATGTTTCTGTTGTAATGTCTTTTTTTTATTTTCGGTGTTTCCTTGTACTTTGAATAGAGTAAATGTTTCTTCAAAGACGCATATGATCGCAAAATAATTCGTATAAATGTGCATAGGATTGTTTTAAATGTCTGACAAGTAATGGTAATTAGATGTATGGTTAGATTAGTTGATGATTTTTTTTCTCGTTAGTACACAAAATGACGTATTCATCTAATGAAAATAGTCCATTGCGTATGTGATTTCGTTGATATCATGCATTTGTGTGTAGCACAATATCGAATGAAAAAGCACTTGGGAATGCGAACGGATGGAGGGGAGTGTGACTGGCCAGTCGAGAACATTCTATCTCTTTGGTCAACTGGATGAGAAATTGATGGCGTTGTTTGGTGGTAAATAATAATGGCCAGGGAAAGTTTATGGAGTCGTGGTGCTTAACATGGTCATGGGAAATTGATGATGGTGGCGTAGTCATGCTAAGTATGGTCAGGGAAAAGTTGTTGATGGCTTAAGTGTGGTAAATTTGATGAGGGAAAAGTCAGGGATTTTTTTTTGTCATCATTTCTCAGAACGGTGGTAACTCGTTTTCCTCGCATCTCCTCTCCTGCCATGTTCTTTCCCATCACTTTCTTTTTTCTTCCCTATTTTGTATTTTCTCCTCCATAACCTTTCCCCCCCCCTCCCCCTTTTTTTTTATTTTCTATCTTCCTTCTCCTCCCTCCTCTTCCCTGCTTAATTTTTTGTTTTAACTCATACTGGCTACAATTACTGGTGTCTGAATTTCGTACTCTTAAGAGAAGAAATACATTCAGTCATTACATCAAAAACATTCCAAGTAACGAATGCAGATGTACAGACAGTGTAGCGTCTACAGACGTACGGGTAACGAACCAACAGATACAAGATTTGCATACTACGTCTGCTATGGCCCTGGAGACTTGGATTCCACATTGTACACACACACACACACACATTCTTATCCCCTTAAGAATGAGGTGGTTTAGCAAACTGTGCTCGTTCAGCGAGGGGACTGTGTCCCGCTAACCACACAGTGTGTGGTAAAACATACGCGGCATATTATGCGGAGTTCACATATTAGCGAAGGTTAAGTAATTTTGTCTACCGTAATAACTAGTTTTGGGGAACTTGGGATAATCATCCCTCTGGTCGTAGTTTATAAGATTCATTAAGCCAGTAAAGCGTCTGATTAAAGTTTCCAGTTCGGTCATGAATAATCCTTGAGCATCGCCATGGACTCGGGAGGGTTAAGGATGATTGGTACGGCTGTATGATGATGACTCCCTCCTCAGCGGTGGTGGTGGCGGCACAAGCTGACTATCGAGACGAAGTTCTCCTCATAACATTCATCCCCGGAGGTGCTTCATTATATACTTTACCCCTCTTAGCTCGACCGGGTTGGGGGCTTCCACAACTTGTAATGAGGTTTTGGGCATTGTGGATTAGTGCTTCTGTTCATGCCTATGGTGGGTTTTTTTTTTTCCATGATGTATTTTGATTAATAAGAGAGTAATGAATGAGTTGTTTTGTATATTAGTACTTCGGTCTTCAGATAAGGAGGGAAGGCGATATTTCATGGCTGAATGGTATTTTAGCTTTCCCATACGAGTATGTAGATTGACTTTGGCAGCTTCTGTAGCCACAGGGTGTGGGAGCCTTTAGAAAGAGGTCCTGGGGTAGTTAGGTATGAAATGTTTACCTTGCTAGAGTGTTTCAGTACGGGGGAAGAACCGAACGAGGAGGGAGGAAGGGGTTGAATCTTAAAAAGAGTTTATGTGAGCAAAATGTGTAGGCACCATTAATCACACAGGACACGACCTCAACTTGCAGGCAGAGGAAGGCAACTGCTGGATCTTCAACGACACCACCGAGAATGAGCACATGTGGGAGGGCTTCGTGTCGCAGACGATGATCAAGCGACTGACGCTCCACCTGCGTCCAGACGGCACGCTGAAGACCATCCCGACGGTTGCCATCCAACACCTGCCTGGCGTCCAGTTGTTTGAGGTACGTTCTCGACGCTTACGGGGGTGTGTCAAGATTATACGAGTCGCTGTGTTTCACTGTGGATAGACGCGTTCCTTACCACTGCAGTTTTACGGTTTGATTTAGACGAGTGTAATGCACATCTCGTATTAATGACCTTGGGCGACGCATTGAATGTTGCTGTTTCTGAGGTTTTTATGACCTAAGGGACACGCTTAGTCGCGTGGTTATGCTCGTCTGGAAGCTCGACCTTTTCGTAATAGTGGAGGCAGCAAGGTCACACAGCAGTGATAGATGGTCCTCAGGATCTTAAAAACCATGTTGTTAAGACTGGTCATAACCCTGGGCGGCTAGAGATCTGCTGTCGAGTGTCATGTTGTTAGTTCAGTAACTACTTGGTCCTCAGTTTAATATTTTTGTCTGTTAGACCTGGAGATATTTTTGAGATTCCAAAAGCTGTTTATAGATATTGAGACCATTTTAAAGTAAATTTAGCTATTGCCATGGAGAGATTCCATCTGGTGTAATACATTTCATTCATATAGGCTCTATGTGATTAATCTACTTGACCACATCGTTAGGATGAGAGTGGTTTGGGAGACTTTAACCACCCCCCCCTTTTAAAGTAGTTAAGGACTCGTGATAACGACTAGATTTTGGGAGGGTTTCTTTCATGGTGATTTACTTACCTTCGCTCCACAGGTGCAGTACGCCACATTCAAGACCGTCCACGCCTTCAGCTTCGCCAACTCCACCACCTTATCCAAGGTCTCGCTCTCTCGAAATTCGATCGCCACCCTGGCCCGCAACGCGTTCGCCCACCTCCCCGCCCTGAACACCCTGTCCTTAGGGGAGAACCACATAACGGAGGTGAACCGCCACGTCTTCGTCGACTTACCGAGGCTCAACAAGCTCTTCATGGACCGTAACAACATAACGATCGTACACGACCGAGCTTTCCAGGGCCTGCACAACCTCGTCGAACTGGAGCTCTTCTCCAACCAGATACAGGTGAGGGGGGGAATGCTATTCAGTCTACGCTTCTTTTAAGGTGATTAAGGAGGAGACGTTTCTCTTAAGGTGATTAAGGAGAAGGCGTTTCTTTTAAGGTGATTAAGGAGGAGGCATTTCTTTTAAGGTGATTAAGGAGGAGACATTCTTTTAAGGAGATTAATGAGGACGCATTTCTTTTAAGGTGATTAAGGAGGAGACATCTCTTTTAAGGTGATTAAGGAGGAGACATCTCTTTTAAGGTGATTAAGGAGGAGACATCTCTTTTAAGGTGATTAAGGAGGAGACATCTCTTTTAAGGTGATTAAGGAGGAGACATCTCTTTTAAGGTGATTAAGGAGGAGACATCTCTTTTAAGGTGATTAAGGAGACATTTCTTTTAAGGTGATTAAGGAGGGGACATTTCTTTTAAGGTGATTAAGGAGGGGACATTTCTTTTAAGGTGATTAAGGAGGAGACATTTCTTTTAAGGTGTTTAAGGATGAGACATTTTGGTGACTGGAACAGGTACGCAGTCTTGGCCGTACTGTGGTATAACAGGAGGCAACATTTATTATTTTATTGGTAGGGAATCACAAGCAAGTTGAAACTAAGATCCTAATCAAATTATCCATAAATTTTTTTTTTTATTTAATCCTCTTTGTCGGCTTTAAAAGTTTGACCAGTGGCTGATGGTGTTCGAATGAAATAGTGTCTTATTTTTCGAGTCTCCTGAAAACCGTGAATTGATATTGTACTTTAAGCCACCTTTAAGAATCGGTCTGTTGTCTGAGCGCTGATAATACTAAGTGCCGTGAAATTGTTTGCATCACGACGTTTGATTTACGATTCCCCTCCATCACTCAACGTGAATGGGAAGGAGGATGTGAGGCCTCAGTGCTCAGTGTTTCATGTATTATAAGTTCAGTCTAACCTGTGGTAGATGGAGGAGGCAAATCTTTCTTCTTTTTTTTCTACTAACAGCGGTACAGAAAGTTATCCAGTCACTCAAGGTAGATGTAGAGGAGAAAGTGCAAGGTAGATACGAGGATAAAAACGCAGTACCTTCAGAAAATTCTCGGTGAATTTGCCTATGAGGCAAGTGAATCCTATACACACGGAAAAGAAAAGGTTGATCAACTGAAATCGCTCAGTCTTCCAAGCTTGTACAATGAATTCCTTGCAGTTTCTTCTGTACGTATAGATATCGGGTCTGGCCAACTCAGACTAGTGTCTTTAATCCTTCATCCAGATGAGATTATGAAGGGTATTGGTGTTGAGTAGACAAATTAAAATCTCGAACCCGATCTTAACGTTATTAAAGAGGTGCTAGAACATCAAGTCGCTCAGGCGCATCTTAGCATGTCCACGGCTGCGTCACCTGCCATGCAGAGCAAAAGTTACCTCAAAGATGCGTGATAGTGAGGTGTAGCAGCAGCTTGTTCATGTTTCTGATGCTGAAATGGTTTCGATTTATTTCTAGTTTTGATGATATACCTCTTTTTAATGGAACAAAACATGTGTAATGCCGTGAATAACATGTACTTCAGGTGCCAGATTCTTCGAAAGTTTTATTATTATCATTAGTATTAGTAGTAGTAGTAGGAGTAGTAGTAGTAGTACTTATATAAAGCAGATGCTTTACTTCTTGTTATCTTCTCCGTCCAACTATTCTTCCTTTAGGTGGTCACTCCGGATACCTTCAAAGGTCTGCGGGCCCTGGAACGTCTCGATCTCCACAAGAACCGCATTGAGGTCATCGGTGAAAAGACCTTCCGCGACTTGCAGGCTCTGAGGGTCTTGGACCTGCAAGGGAACTCCCTCAAATACATCGCCCCCAAAGGTTTCCTCGGCCTGGATGTGTTGCAACAGCTCAACCTCCAGGTAAGTGTAGGGTCCATCAGTACACGAGTTTTACTAATTGCACGCGAGCTGAATGGTAGTCCTTAGTCTTCAAGACCAGGTGAAGACGTATACCACTGTGGTATATCAGTGTCTTTAAGACTTAAGCCAGGTTAAAGTATTTCCTGGAATCAGTAACGATAAGTCCATCAATATGACGTGTCTCATTTTTGAATTGTGTATTATTCAAAGACAGTAACGCAACGTAAGTCTTCATGTGCAGAGCGTTTTTTCTTTTTTTTTTGCGTACCAGACGCATCGTCTTTGTCATAATAGACCGTCGTCCTCGGTAACACAGGCTGATGCCGTTGCCACTTCTTTTTGTGTTGGGCAGGACAACAAGCTTCTGGCACTGGGTCCCGAGGTGTTCATGTCGGCCCCCAGCATCCACAACCTGGACATCCGCGCCAACGTGCTGGAAACCCTCACCTTGGAGACCGTCCAGCCCATCATGGACAACCTGAACAACGACACCATGCTCTTCTTCGTTGAAGGTAAGTCCTCCGTGCGGAACTGTGCGAGATGTACGTAGTTATCATTTGTGACTCCAGCACCCGTTTAATGGGTCTGCTGAAGCTTCCAGGCTGCGCTGTACTAAGAAGCAGGGAAATGGTGGACTCCTGTACAGTAAGAAGTTCCTCGACCAGAGTGGACTCCTTTTTGATGAGGGGCAATGATGATACATAGATACAACCTCGCTGAAGATGACTTTCTTCCATTCGCGACGTAACCACCTTCAGGCGGTGACCGATAACACAGACTGCGGGTTGTAGATAGACAGATAGTTGGGCTGCATCATTTACTCGCTTAGCTTGCTAATGGTAGGGTCGGAAAACACTCAGGTTAACACGAGTATTTATACTCTCGTCGATATGCGATGCGGTGTATATATATATATATATATATATATATATATATATATATATATATATATATATATATATATGTATATAAATGATTTATGTAATGGAAGACATAGCTGCCGGCCTTGTCTACTTGATGGTGATGCACTTTTGATATTACAGGTTGACGAGATTAAAGCATCTAGTTAGTTTCAGGTCATTCAGAGAGATGTGTGCCTCGGCTGGAACTACTTTTTTATATTCTGTATTTATGTATCAATACAATAGTTTTATCGAGGTATATAAGAACGTTTTTTGTAACAAAGAAAATTTACAAACTCGTGTTAATTTGGAGTCCAGGTTTGTATTGGCATCCATTTACCTCCTTTTTGTAGTTTACACACACACACACACACACACACACACATATATATATATATATATATATATATATATATATATATATATATATATATATATATATATATATATATATATATTTTTCTTTTAAACTATTCGCCATTTCCCGCATTACCGAGGTAGCGTTTAAGAACAGAGGACTGGGCCTTTGTGGAATATCCTCACCTGGCCCCCCTCTGTTCCTTCTTTTGGAAAATTAAAAAAAAAACGAGAGGGGAGGATTTCCAGCCTCCCGCTCCCTCCCCTTTTAGTCGCCTTCTACGACACGCAGGGAATACGTGGGAAGTATTCTTAATCCCCTATCCCCAAGGATAATATATATATATATATATATATATATATATATATATATATATATATATTATATATATATATATATATATATTCGTTGCAATGAAGGTCAGCTTGGGTGAAAACAATAGATTATTCACGGCTCCGCAGATGAAAATTGACCATACCGTTATAGGAAAGTTTATATGGAGAGAGAGAGAGAGAGAGAGAGAGAGAGAGAGAGAGAGAGAGAGGCAACTTCGAGGTGTACGGGTGAAGCCCCCTGTATATTGTGAAACAGCTGCTCGCATGAAAACTGATTACGGTTTTTTTTTTTTTTTTATAACACTCACGGCTTTTGTGAACCAACACAGGTGTGTGGAGCGTCTAAGGGAATATAATGACTTTATCACGATAGTAAAGTGACGGAAGATCGCTAGAGACTTCCTGGTATTGATGCCTGCCTGCTTCAGCCTGTGCTGCACGCTCATGGCGTCGTGGGTAATGACGGATTTTATTTCTTGAAGTGTCTGAATAGTTTTTCACATCCTTATTAACTGGGGATGAATCATGAGGACTCGTATTCCAACACTAAAGCCAGAAATAATGCCTGTGCACTTTTGCTTCTTTGGGTGTCTGTTTGAGACACTGTAGAAATATATATTGACCTCTGTAGGATGACGTTACGACCCTTGTGAAGGACACCACGACCTTTGGGTACGATAACGCTCCTGACCTCTGCTGGCGAAGCTCTCATCGTTCGCGGCGTCCGAGGAAATTATACCTTACTCTGTATACCACGGGTTATCCCCCCTTCTGCAGGTGCGTCTTCGTCTACACACATGGCTCTGCGTAGACAGAGGGAGACCAAATTGGAGGTGGAAAGATGGAGTGAAAAAGATTTTGTGTGATCGGGGCCTGAACATGCAGGAGGGTGAAAGGAGGGCAAGGAATAGAGTGAATTGGAGCGATGTGGTATACCGGGGTTGACGTGCTGTCAGTGGATTGAATCAAGGCATGTGAAGCGTCTGGGGTAAACCATGGAAAGCTGTGTGGGTATGTATATTTGCGTGTGTGGACGTATGTATATACATGTGTATAGGGGTGGGTTGGGCCATTTCTTTCGTCTGTTTCCTTGCGCTACCTCGCAAACGCGGGAGACAGCGACAAGCAAGAAAAAAAAAAAAAAAAAAAAAAAAAAAAATATATATATATATATATATATATATATATATATATATATATATATATATATATATATATATTGATTTGTACATACAAGCGCAGGTATGAATATACATGCGTGGGCGTCGTACGGGATTTTTGATAATGTATTCTGGTATGCGCTTTGTTCAGAAGTGTGTTATCGCTCTCTCCGTTGTAGGGTGGTAGAGAGGGAGTAGTGATCACAGAAACACCCCCTCACCGCCTGGCTTACCCCATCATCCCTCCCTTACCCCGATCCCTTGACGACATGACTGTGTGTGTGTGTGTGTGTGTGTGTGTGTGTGTGTGTGTGTTTAGTGGAGCCATTGTTAACACCTTGAGGACGACGTTGCGACCTTTAGGGTACGATGGACTGACCTCTGACCCCACTCTATAGGGAGTCAGGTCATAGGTCATAACATTACGTTTATAATAAACATGATTCTCGTTTCTTTATTGCACACGCTTTGCATTGAGAACCATAGTAGTGTCCATTAAACTAACACCTTGAGGAGAGAGAAATGATAAGACATTATTAGTTCTACTGGGACATACAACGTACTGTGCAGCTTAAACTATTACCGTCCGTTGTTGATGAATTGGTTTATGTTCGTAACTACACTCGCGCTGTAGAAATGGTCCCCCCCCCCCAGATGTTATTCTCCTGCGTTTTGCATTCGTACATTACAAATGTGATTTGAAATGAATTGATTGGAACGAGAGAGTATTACGAGGCAGGGAATATATATATATATATATATATATATATATATATATATATATATATATATATATATATATATATATATATATATGTGTGTGTGTGTGTGTGTGTAATGAATGAGTTGGCGTTACATGTGCAGAGCAGAGGAAGTGAGTGTTTGGCCTACTAACGGGAGGTGTTGGAGATGAGTGAGTACATAAGAACGGGAATATAACATTTCTAGAGGATATTGAAATGGAGATATAACCATGATGATTATTTTTATTAAGTGCTGGAGTTGATTGAGTGTATAAGAACGGGGGATATGAATAGGGAACATCCTTTTAAGCAGTGCTGGGGGAGGAAGGAGTGAACGTGTTGTGTACGCGGAGGGGGTATTGTGAGGGTGTGCCTTTGCATGAGTGGACAGAGGTTTCTATGCTTTGTGCAAAAGATTCATGAGTATTCACTTTGGTGGATAATTCGCCAAGATTAGCTACACACACACACACACACACACACACACACACACACACACACACCACACATGGGTACCTTGGTGCGATCATGGAGCACGACGGTACGTTGCTTGAGCAGGTCCTTACGATCCTTGAGCACGTCGGTACGACCCTTGGACACTAGTGTATAAACACAGGTGCTTAAGGGTCGTACCGTCGTATGCAAGGGTCGTGCCGTCGTGTTCAAGGGTCGTGCCGTCGTGTTCAAGGGTCGTACCGTCGTGCTCAAGGGTCGTACCGTCGTGCTCAAGGGTCACATCGTAGTGCTGAAGGTTCGTACCGTCGTGCTCAACGGTCATACCGTCGTACTACTGCTGTGTATTGAGGTGATGTGAATACTTAGATGTGTAATATTTGATCAGATATTGGGAATACATGTATGTGAAATATTTTATCAGATATTGCGAATACTTTGATATGAAATATTCGGTCAGATAATTCAAATACGTGGATAAGAAATATTTTGGTCAGATATTGCGAATACTAAAATATGAAAAAATATTTGGCCAGACGTTGCGAAAACTAGGATGTGTCGTCATTGGTCAGATATTGCCAATACCTGGACGTTGAATATCAGTCTGGCCGCGTCATTAAGGTGTCTCGTATATCAGTTCCCGTAATGGTCGCTGATGTTTCCGTGACACACTAAACCAAAAAGCTTGTTTATCCTCGTAATATTTGAGCTGGCGCTTTTGGCACCTGGAGGTGATGCCACGTGGAATGCCAGGGTCAATAGAACACGCCAGCGGAGCTGAGCAAATACTGTAAGTGTGTCGGTAGACTTGAGTCCACATGAGTTTTATGTAATTTTCAGAAGCTCGGTGGGTGAGAGAGGGAGGGAGAAAAAAAAAGTTTAGCGTCGGTCAACAGACGAAAAATATACAAGAGAGTGAGGTGTATACATATGAAATATCGACTCTCTCTCTCTCTCTCTCTCTCTCTCTCTCTCTCTCTCTCTCTCTCTCTCTCTCTCTCAAGTATTGCTGGATGACATCAAGACGCCAGACTTAATTCCTGTGGTTGTATTTAAGACGTTTGGGTGGACAGCTCGTTATACGATTGCTCGCTCTGAGATCAACTCGTCTGGCTTGGAGGGACTTAAGCAAGCTGACAAACTCCAAACACAAGGTGTATTTTAGCGAGGGTATACGTCAGATGTGCTAGACCGAGGGTAGGCACAAATAGAGAGATTACAGTCACAAGGCAAAAGAACTGGAGACACCTAAGCAGGCAAGAGTGCGGCCCAGTCCTACTAGTACCGCGGAGAGGGTTAGGTATGTAAGGTTAGGTTAATGAGACTGAAAATGATGTCTACAAATTTATATGGATTAGTAATGAATTCTCAGTGGATTCACACGATGACAGAGTCATGTAGAAGCAAGTTTGTAGAACATTTATAGGAAAATTTTCTATACCAAGCATGTCAATGAGCACACTGAGATGAGAGGGACTTATCATCACACATACGTGTAACAACTGAAAATATCATTTACATGAAAACCAGTAAGGAAAAGTGATGGTGCAACGCTTCAGTTTGTGGTGAATGGGATTTAAAAAGAGTGGAGATGAGAGTAGACTGAATGAGACGTATAATCGTGGAAATTTTACAGAGCTCAACAATATCTATAGTAGCATAAACTAGGAAATGGAGTTCATTAGCCAGGAACCAGAGCGCAGTGGAGGAAGTTTCTGTGAAATTTATAATGGTGCAAGAACAAGGGTACCCACCTTCAGCCGTAAAACAGAAAGAAGGTTGAGAAAGAGGGAGAAGTGGTAAGATAAAAGACGCCAAGAAGCGATGGAGCTTTGCGACATGCTGCAACGAAGATAGGTGGAACACCAGCCAGACAGCATTAATAAGGTAAAAGACAGCAAGATAGCGACTTAAGCAAGATAATGAAAAAAGGAACGGATAAACTTTGAAAAGAATATTGTGGACAGAGCAAGGTATAATCCAAAACATTTTCATAAATTCATCAGATGTAAATTGTCAGGGAAATTGCAGCTTTCCAGGCAAGGGGGATTCAGAGAGAAGAGTAATCGAGGATAATGTGAGGATGTTCAAGGAATTGAATGACAAGTTGAAAGGCATTTGCACTGCGTCAGACACTATTAGCCCCAGCACCAGAAGGAATTGGAATGCACTGAATTATCTCGAGACGACATAAACGTAACACCTAAGGGGTCTTTAGCCATATGAATCTCGCACTCCTGATAAGATTTCTCCGAGTGCTGAAGATGTGTGCAGATACACACATGCAAGATGTCACTGGGGAAAAGGGGCTAGTGCCAAAGGGCTGGAAGAGGGGCAAACATCGTACCTATCTCTTAAGAAAGGGGACAAGGAAGAGGAGGCGCTGAAATAAACTGGTCCTCCCTGACTAGTATAGCATATAAGGTACTGGAAAAGATGATCAGAAAGCTAATGGATGATTACGTTCATATGAGAAACTGTCTTGAGACAACAGGATAACAAGGGAAAGGAGGTCGTGTGCAACGAACGGGTATATTTACACTATTGGTGAAATGGTTGAATGGAATAGATGAAGTGATTAGACTGAATCCTGGCATTATACAAGTGTTTTAAAACGTTTTGTACTAAGAGAAAGCTCAAGTGATGGAGTCCCACGAGTTTGGAACCCCCTCCCCGTATAGTGCGAACAGGCCAGTAATTTACATAAGGAATTAACACGGTCAGCCCGCTAGTTTAACATAGACAGGAGTTAGTAGTGATGACCGCCACATTACCGGTGATGACCGCTACATTACTGGTGATGACCGCTGAATTACTGGTGATGACCAGCACATATTGGCGATGACCGGCACATACTGGTGATGGCCGGCACATATCAGCCACCAAGGCAGGCAGGGTTGAACACGATCCCCCACCCCGCCGTCTTGGGAGGCCATCTGACGACAAGTAAATTAGGTCGGTGTGGTTGACTGGCTCTGTCAAGTGGTCGGTAAACTTGGGTCTTGTGCCTCTGTTCTCAACCTTAATGTAGGGTCAATGTGGTCATGTATGGTGTATCGATGTTCCCCCAAAGTGTGGCGTAGGGAAGATGGCGTTATATATATCTTCCTCAAAGACATTCGTGTAGTAAGTTAAGAAGTCTTCATTTCTTTCGAAGTCAAAGCTCCTCCGTGATGATCTGGGCGGAGGGCAGATTGCTTTGGGGTTTGGTGGGGGGCAAGAGCAAGGCAACTCCCCTCTGTTTTAAGGCAGGTATGTTTTGGAAGCTCGTGTAGGTCAGTGGCCTCGTTGCATGGCTATCTGGTAAGATAAGCTGCCATCTCAAGTGTTCCATGAAGCCGGTTCTCATACATATATAAACTGTCTCGCATATGAGAGAGGTCGTATTAAACAGTTTGATGCCTGGGGTCTTGTGGAACCTGAATATATAGAGAACCATCGTTTGTATCGTTAACCCGTGTAACACACCTTAGCAATTTTTCATTCTGAGCAACGAACGACTTGAAAAATAAAATGAAATTGTTTCCCCCTTAGTCTTGGAAGAAGAAAATGTGGAGCGGCAGACGTTCCAGTCTCCACAGAAAATGAAAACGCTGGATTTGTTTTAACTAATATCCTCTTTGCGAGAAATTCCTCTGAGAATTATTATTAAATCATTGGTTCCGTCCATGATGGCCCCCAGTCTGTAGACTTTTTTTTTTCCAGGACCTGGAAGGTCCAGAGACTTCGCACGTCAGCGAAATGTACGGCTTCTGTTGGAACATTATTAGCTGCTCGTCGGAAACTACCCGAAGGAACTGGGGGAAAAAAAAAAGAAAACGTGCGTCGAAAATGGATGGAAGAGGAGGGGCGGGCGGGTGGTTTACGGTTTCAATTTATGGGGCCAAATTCTTAACTTCTTAGCTCCCCTTTTGAACGCGACGGTACGACCCTTGGGTGTGATGACCTGTCTTCTAACCTGACCCTTAACTTCAGGTCAGGTTAAAGGTCAAGTCATCGCACTCGAAGCTCGTGCCGTCGTGCTCACAAGGGTCGTAACGTCTTGCTCATTGAGGCTGGTATGTGTACCTTGCCTCACGCTGCTGCAGGACAGCCCGACGTGTTTTTCAAATCACGTCACATACTCACTCATTGTTTCACTTCGGGTGTGATTTCGTTGTGTTTTATGTCGGCAAAACGTAGCTGAATTGGACAGCAATACAGACATGATACAAACTCGTTCGATGGCTGTATAGACAGTGAATTGATCGTGTATTATCTGGAGCAATAGACACCTAAATACTGTAGGTGCGTGATTTTGAAGCGTGTTCAGGGGGGTCCTCATCGTAGACTGTTGCATTCGTCGGAGTATCTGCTGTCCACTTCGTAGACATCGTTAGGTACGACTCGACCCTCTGGGAAGACACTGGACACAGACCAAGCGTTGGCCAGCGGTGTTGGACAGATCTCGCTGATTACACACCGTTGATGAAGCGCTACGGACGTGTGTGTGTGTGTGTGTGTGTGTGTGTGTGTAGCAGAGCTTCCACTCCCTCCTTGATTGGGGGGTGTGGGCGCAGCCACCATCACTCACCTCGCTCTATAATGACGATCACGATGTGCACGGACCCTCTTGTGGCGAGCTGTCTAACCACCCGTCTCTAACGCGCTAGACGGGGGACGGGATCTAGCTATGGACGCGCGCTGCGCCCCGTACTACATCATGCTGCATGATTGTAGACACCACGAAGCCTCGCCACACCACGCCAAACCTCCTCTCCACGATGATGCTCGTTACTCTTTCCCCAAGTCGAAATACGATACTGCATCGTGGTGCTCTGTACTCGACGTCTTCCAGATAATGGTGTGTGGGTTCATACAAGTTGGGTCCTCGCGTACGTAGACAAAGAATGAAGGATCCGACAGACAACCAAAGCCTTGAAGTGGCATAGGACATGAGCGGACCAGGGACAATAAGTGGCAGACTTTTCATTAAGTCATTGTGTGTCTTTGCGACGTCGCTTTCTTATGCATAATATGCATGAGAAATGATATGATTCTTTTTATGCCTAATATGCAAATGATGTCCCCTTTTTCGACTCTTGGATTTTTGGTACTTTCAGGTCCTCGACCAGACAGTATCTCGCGAGATTTCATACAGACTTAATGTTGTTGCTACCGTTTGATTGCCCCTATTTTTTTTTTCTTCCCAAGACGTTACAGTATTGAATGTTGGTCAGAAAATGAGTTTTTGACGAGTAATACGTCGTCGTGCTCGTAGGAGTTCGAGAGAGGATCCATCTGAATGTTGATACCCACGAAACCTTTCCCGTGGAGTATAGAGGTGCCCTGAGGTCCCCAGTGAGGTGTGGCTGGCGGTGGTGGGTGGTGGTGGAGTGAGGGAGTGACGCCATGCGATACGAGAAGGTGGAGGAGGAACGGCGGTTGGCACCTGAGAGACACGGAGAGCCGAGTGATGTCATAGAATTTACGGACGCCTTACCCAATGTCTCTCAGCCTATCTTGTGTGCTTCTTCGTCCATTGCTGCCGCCACTCCTCCCGTTTTTTTTTTTTCGCCTTCCATCCACCTACAGATCCCAAGACCTCCCTCCCTCAACCTCCTCCCACCAACGCTGCTTGATCCCAGGGACATCCTGTTTTGAGACCAGCAACGAAAGGTCGGTGACAAAGGCTCGGTCGATTGGCGCAGCCTTGGGTAACGGACGTTGTATCATCCTCACTTGATCTCGTTGAATGGGTCTTCAGGAAAGGCCATGTTTGAATGTCGATGATGAGGGTTAATCTGTAGTGGCAGAATGACACAGACAAGTACTGCTGAGGCTGTGAATGGAACATTTCAGTGAAATGATCAGATGTGCCGACTTGTGTGCGATAGATAGTGCATGCATGATTGCTTGAGTACATGTGTTTGGAGAGAGAGAGAGAGAGAGAGAGAGAGAGAGAGAGAGAGAGAGAGAGAGAGAGAGAGTTACAGTTCTTGTATTTCTTTGAATGTGCGCGTGAATGGATGGGTGGGTAGGTATGTGTGTCTTTATTTCGTACTTGTTTGTCTTTACGCGTGAGTGACTTGTGTGGGATAATCATTATTCATTGAATTAACCGTAGTCAAAGGCTGAGAATATGCAGAGTAAACACAACAGTAAACAGGAGAGGTATAGAGAAAGGGGTGTGTGTGTGTGTGTGTGTGTGTGTGTGTGTGTGTGTGTGCGTGTGTGATGGTCTTTACAAAAAAAATGAAGGGCATGTGAAAAAATGGAGTTTAATACAGTCTTTCGATTATATAGGTAACATTCACACCGACTGGGATGGGGGGCGGTTTTTGTAGTGTTTCTGTACGAGTTGGGATGGGCCCCTGTGCGCCCGTGGGGACGAACTGCAACCCTGGGACGAGGAACCTCGGGCTTCAGGTGACGGTGGCGAGAATGATGTCGAAACCTCATCTCGAAGTGTCAGACGAGACGCATATAAGTGTGTGTGTGTGTGTGTGTGTGTGTGTGTGTGTGTGTGTGTTATCACGCGTTGTATGCTTGTGGGGCAACCACGTATTGAAGTACCTTTACCAAGGGCGGAGATTTTGGCCACAAGGCAGACCTTAGTGTTGTGGCAGGGCACGAACCTACAGGTATGGTGCAAGTATCAGCATTGGCTCATATTTGTAGTTTCTGAATGGATTATATATATATATATATATATATATATATATATATATATATATATATATATATATATATATATATATATATATATATATATGTATATATATATATATTTGGTAAACATGTGATTAACAATCACATGTTTACCAAATGACGTCCTAGCTTCGCCTCTTCGATGTATATCAACTGACTGTTATATTTCTCTCTTGTGTCTCCCCTGATGATGTGATTATTACACGAAAGTGCACTTGGGAACTTTTCGTGTTTCATTTTCCCCGTGGACTCATAGGAATATCTTGATCACGCGCAAAATTGTGATCCTTTCCAATATATATATATATATATATATATATATATATATATATATATATATATATATGTGTGTGTGTGTGTGTGATATTTTATTCATGTATTTGTGTAAGTGTGTGTATATAATTTCATTTTTAAAGGGTAAAGCAGGTCAGGACTCCATATCAGTGTACAAAAAAGCCGTCAGAGAAAGAGCTCATCACTCTCGCTAATTAACACCATCTGTGTGTAACCAGATGCAGCCGGCTTCCCTCACCGCTGACAGGCGTGGCTTCTTATCCTCGGTTCATTCTTTAGAATCCCGAGCTGGTTTTAGCAGCTTGCTGGTGATCCCAGCCATGAAGGACTGTGGGAGGTTTAGAAAGTCCCCCCTCGAGGATAAGGTCAGGTATTGAAGGATATCAATATTGCGGTGTCTTTCCTTCGAGCCTCAAAAGTGGTGTTTGTGTGTCCAGAGAGAGAGTGAGTGGAGGCGTAGTGGGACTTAAAACTATAACGCGGATGAAAACCTATAGGGGGGGTAACGTTTCGAGATGATGTCCTGTTTCTTTAAGGACGCAAAGGTGGACTTTTAGTCATAAGTCGTGTCAAGCATGTTCAGGGTTTGAGTGAGGTCGTCTCGGGTTGCGGTGGCGGAATTTGGACAAGGGAGGGACAGAAGATGGTTCATGACGGTCGGGTTAGACGATGATGGCTGCACTAGCTGCTGCTGTGTCTACTGGACCAACGTTGAGGTCTGCCCGCCACCGGGTGCAATGATGAACTCGCCACGGAACATTGCAAAATGGAAAATAACGAAATCATTGAGTCTTCATCTGTATTTCCAGTTTTTCTGTATTGTCCATATGTCGTATCCACTTGACTTCGTTCGTCCGCTCTGTAATGTAATGATCATTGATGTGATTATGATCATTTCTGTAACGACTGATGGTTTATGGAACAGCGTCTGATAGTTTATGGAACGAGACACGAAAGCCTGATGTATCACAGTAAAATTGGTGGTTTGTGTAAATAGATCACGTTTCTTTTAGGAAAATGTTTTTACAGGAGTCGCCAGACCAGAGGGTTACATCGTGGGGGATTTGTAACCACTGGAGCACGACAGTGTACGACCCATGAGGACGATGGCACGACCCTCAGATTAATGGCACGACCCTTAAGCGCAATGGTGCGTAACCCTTGAACACTGCGGTGCCCTTGTGCTGAAAGGTCATGTCATCATGCTCAAAGGTCGTGTCTTCATGACCAAGGGTCGTACCCTCGTATTGAAAGGTCGTTATCATCATACTCTAGGGTCGTGTCGTGTCATGACCAAGGGTCGTACCCTCGTGCTGAAAGGTCGTTATCATCATACTCGAGGGTCGTGTCGTGTCATGACCAAGGGTCGTACCCTCTTGCTGAAAGGTCGTTATCATCATACTCGAGGGTCGGGTCGTGTCATGCCCAAGGGTCGTACCCTCTTGCTGAAAGGTCGTTATCATCATACTCGAGGGTCGGGTCGTATCATGCCCAAGGGTCGTACCCTCGTGCTGAAGGGTCGTGTCGTCATGCCCTAGAGATTAAGACTCAGACAATCGCTAAGGTTTCACATTAAACAAACGTGTTGTTTTTAGTATCATCTTAAGGCTGATGTGGCCTCGTATCTAAGTTCATCTCGGAGTGACCAACTTTCTCACCATTACCCCGAGATGAAACATACTAAAAGAGGGAAGCAGTTTGGTAACATGAGTTACAAGCTGTGGTCTAGCCAGACGTGTTTTATGTGTGGTGCTTTACCCCTTTAACCCAAATTGGTTTACCCATTTATCTACCAACCAGAGGGAGGATGAAGAGCTGGTTTGGGCTTTGCACCGTCGGCCCGCACCGGGGGCATAGGAACAAAGTTTTTCAATCCTAAACACCATCACCACATCCGGCACGGTGGCAGAAAGACGGGTGGTGTGGTGGTGGTGGTGATGTTGGGGGTGTAAAAACTTCATGAATTGTTTACACTTGATGCGGAGGATTTTGTCTGTGAAACGTGTCGTGTTGCATGTATGGAAAAATTACATGTTAAATAAGATTATCTGGACATCCACTTAATTGCGATTTCACCTTTATATATATATATATATATATATATATATATATATATATATATATATATATATATATATATATATATATATATATATATATTTCTACGGGGAAATGAATCAAATTCCCAAGGGCACTTTCGAGTAATGATCACATCATCAGGGGAGATAGACACAAAAACTAAATGGTATTCTCTTACTTGTTCTCCCAGTAAGATTTGCAGAATCTCTCTCTCTCTCTCTCTCTCTCTCTCTCTCTCTCTCTCTCTCTCTCTCTCTCCATGTGGTAATAAGGCCAGCGTTGCCACCACATCAGTACCCGTTAGCTGGTCAAAGCGAGTGTGTGCAGTCTTGTGAGTATTCGAAGTTCAGTGACTGGGAGAAATGGCATCGCTGCGAGAGATGAGTGCTCAAAAGATGTGTGTTATGCCAATTTTTCTCGAGCCATTAACCTTGTCCTTATGTCTTTTCTAGCTTAAGGGAAAGCCGTTGTTTTCGGGAGTAGTTGTATCATTCTGATCGAGAATATTTTGATTGGAATACCATATTTTTGCAGGGAAATACATTCAGATCGTGAATACTTACCTGTAGCGTAACAATATTTTGATATTTGAACTTAAGAATATTTTTTCAGCAAGGGAAATGCGTAAATTTATGATACTTGACTCTTGAATTCATTGACCTCATCGTTCACGGCTCCCTTCATATAAGGAACTGAGGGCGCTCCTTAGCGCCAGTAACGTATCTGATCATTCATCTTTTTTTTTTCCATCATGAAGTCAAATTCGGTCTTTTTTAAGATGAGGCATCTTCACTCCTCAGTACCATACCTACAGTTTCATGTGTGCACCAGAAGGCACTTGAATGTATACCCCTTCACCCATGATGTTACAGAAATCCTTCGTCTGTATGTACGAAGACGAGTGATGATTCAAGTCATTAGGACTTTTCACAAGGTCATTGCAAGTAATTTCTCAAAAGTGTCTGGTTGATACTTAAGGCTTGTAAGTAAGGCACTTAAGACGCTATATGATCCTCCCCTGAGGTATTTAAGTTTCTTAAAATGTCACTAATTTGTTTCGGTACGACAGTACATTATTTGCATTTAGGGCCATTAGCAGCTTAATTGCTTTTAATAACGTAAACTGCTGTGGTAATACAGACAGCCATAACATGGGTCATGGTAGGTTGTTCGAGCCAGTCTCGTCTTTCTAAAGGGAATTAAGCTCGTTGAGCACCGCGGGACGATCTTAAAGCACGTTAGTACGACCCCTGAGCACGAAAGTACGACCTTAAAGCACGACGGTATAACCCTTACACATATGACTGCATAGTCTTTGATCCGTACCTCCGTGCTCAGGGCTCGTACCTAAGGGTTTAATGCGGTAGGAAGAGAGGACGATGAGTCGTTTCTGGTGAAAGTGGATCTGCAATAAGGGATGTGTGATGTCACCTTGGCTGTTTAATCTCCTTACTGATCGGGCGGAGAGGGAGGGAAATGAGGGGGATCTTGGGAGAGAGGGGCAGGACTGCAATCTGTTAGGAGTGAGGGATGGTAGGGGGGCTAGGAAGCGATCTAGTTACTGTTTGCTGATGACGCATGCGAAAGTTTGAGAGAAAATATAAATGAAAGCAAGACTTGTTTGGTGTTGCAGTGGTGAGAAATAGGTTAGTTGTAGTGTGAGGTTGAATGGAGATAACCTGAAGGATTTGAAGTGTTTCAGATACGTAGGAGTGGACACGGCAGCGAATGGAGCGGGAGGGAGCCATGTATGTATGTGGAAGTGGAGAGAACGAAGAAAAGGCGACACACCAGATTGGGGCTGGAAGGATGGAGTGAAAGATACTTTGAGTGAAATGGGTGTGAATGTACAGGAGGATGTGAGGTGTGCATGGGGTAGAGCGAATAGGAGCAATGTCGTATGTACTGTGGGGGAGACGTGATGTCTTTGGGCTGAACCGTAAGAATCGTCTGGAGGAAACCACGGAAAGGTCTGTGGGGCCTGGTTGTGCATAGTGGATGTGTAATACGTGTATGAAATCGTTTCGTTCTGTCAGTATAGATACTCGCTAACTAAGCTCCGCTATCGCAGTGATTCACCAAACCGATTAAAACCCTTGGCTTCATGTGTCGAATACGTTATTCAGAACACGGATGATCCCGACAATACTTTAAGAAACCACGATTAATCCAGATTAATCTCCCGTGACAAACATGATTACAGAGAAAACAAAGACCTTCTCAGGTGTAGACTACAGAGTATTAGTGTCTAAGGTGATTAGTAAACTTGGGTAAGACCGTGTAGATATCAAAGAATAGCTTAAGCCTATCCGGCTAGAGATCAGTTATTGATTAACCCTTAATTGGCAATTATCAGCTTAACGTGGCGTTAGCTGCAGTAAGCCATCCGTCATCTTGTTCGTCTGAATGTGATGGTTGGATGGTTGCTCACAGTCCACTGGGGGTAAGAAAGCTTGTTGGGACAACAGCTGGAGCAGCAGCAGCAGCAGCGTATGCACAGATAGATAGCTCACGGCAGCAGGTGCAAAGATAGCAGTGGAAACCGGCAGCAGAAGTGGCAGCAGTGTGAGTAGCCTCGACAGCAGAAGAAAAAAAAATTTGCATTTTGTAGCAGATGATAAAGAAGTGGTATCATAAGAAGGAACAGCAGTGATGGTGGATCTAACCAACGCAAGCGTAGCATGACAGACACCACAAGAAGAAGAAGAAGAAGAGAAGAAGAAGAGAAGAAGAAGAAGAAGAAAAGAAGAAGAAGAAGAAGAGAAGAAGAAGAAGAAGAAGAGAAGAAGAAGAATCTAGCCGCAAGAGCTGTGGAATTAGAAGAGACAGCAGAAGTATTAAGGACACCAGCAGCTGCAGTAAGTCGTGTACGGAACTGCAATTGTGGTAAGATTAACGTTTGGCAGCAGCTGCAGTAACATCCACAGCAGCAGTAGCATCAGCACCTGCTGTAAGAACATCAGGGTTAGAAACCTCTCCCACCCTCGACCACATCATTGTACGCCGAAGTCCCTTTTCCACATCCTTCGTCACCTGTAACTTTATTTCTATCACTTTCATTTCTTTTCCACATCCTTCGTCACCTGTAACTTTATTTCTATCAAGACTTTCATTTCTTTTCCACATCCTTCGTCACCTGTAACTTTGTTTCCATCACGACTTTCATTTTATTTTATTTTCACGTATACCTCCGGACATTCTTAGATCTTTTCTCTTTTTTTTTTCTTTAATCCTTTCGGTGGAGTTCCGCTCCATCTGTCGTGTGGCGAGGCGAGGGCCCACTAGTGATGGCTTGTTTATCCTCCTCCCGTCTCCTCTTCTTCACGCCCAGTTGAGCTTCGGGAGTCGTAATGAGCTTTCATTGATCACAGTCAGTCGTCGGCACAGCACAGGAGGATCAACCCCCACCCCACCCTCATCTCTCTCTCTCTCTCTCTCTCTCTCTCTCTCTCTCTCTCTCTCTCTCTCTCTCTCTCTCTCTCTCTCTCTCTTACTCTTTCATATCAACAAATAAAACGACAGCTGGTGAAACACCTCATCAGCAACGGTGCATAACATAAGCTAAAAAGTATTCATACATATCTGTTAATGATATATATATATATATATATATATATATATATATATATATATATATATATATATATATATATATATATATATAATACTTGGTCCCTTGTGCAGTAACTAATAACAACAGCAGTGTACACTGACCAACGTGAATTACAGTATAGCTTTATATGTCTCTTCATTATAGTAATTTAGGTATAATGGCTTATAATTGTGAGTGAAATGATTTACAATGAGTTAATATGTGCAATGAATTAGATTAAATAGCTGATGAAGAAAATGTTTGGTGTAAGGCAACGAAAATGCAGAAATTGCAATATATATATTTGAAAAGGATCGATATGGTGAACTCCACCCAGTGGTGTTATGGTGGAATTAAGTGAGCTAGTTTTAAAGTGGAGTTATGTTGCTTATGATCTGGCGATGGTTGGTGATGAGCCAGTGTTGGTGGTGGAGAGGGAAGATTTGGTGTGGTGGTGGTGAGCCATGGATGGTGGTGATGTACACAGGGATGGAATATGGTGGAGAGCCAGGGTGGTACAGTGTGGATGAGCCAGTAGTTGTGATGGACTGGAGTGGTATGGTGGTGATGAACGAGAGCTGGTGTTGGAGAAGCAAGAAGGGTGGTGGTGGTGATGAGGCAGTGGTGGTAGGGAAGAGCCAAGGATGTTGGTGTGGTGGTGATGAGCCAGGGATGTTGGTGTTGGTGGTGTTGAACCACCAGCGTTGGAGATGAGCCATACCAGTGGTGGTGATCAAGTATGAACGGTGACCGTGTGTTAAGACCGAGCTAGGAGTGGTAGTTGGGTGGTAGTATATTCATGGCAACGTTGTGAACCAGAATTGCTTGGAATGGTAATGACCAGTGTGTAGCAGCGAGCCAGGAGAGATGCCTTTGACCCCAAGAGTGAGGTGATGACGGTGAGTCAGCCAACGATGGTAATGAGCCAGGGAGGGAGTTGAAGCGGTGTTGCTAAACGACCCAGAGAGTGATAATGACGCTAGCTAGTCGACCAAGAGTCGTGATGGCGAGTCGAAGACAGGTAATGCTATACCCAGAGGTACTTTCCACCAAGGCAGGCGTGGTAGTGGTGGGGATACAGCGGTAGCAGTCGTGAGTCGGACCTGGATAGGTAGTTCTGACGCCGGGTATGGGAGAGGGGGACGCTCGATGGCTGGGGCGCATAGGTCGTCTGGTACTGTAATCACAGACGGCTCGTGAGGTATGGGAGGAGTGAGCCAGATGTGGTAGGCCAGGAACTGTGGGCCAGATGTGGTAGGCCAGGGGTAGTGGACCAGACTCGTTGGGGGTAGTGGTTCAGGGGTAGTGGGCCAGACGTGTTGGGGGTAGTGGTTCAGGGGTAGTGGGCCAGACTTGTTGGGGTAGTGGTTCAGGAGTACTGGGCCAGATGTGGTACGCTAGATGTCTCAGGGACAAAAACACTGGGTCAGTTGAAGTGGACGAGATGCCGTCAACGTGTCTTAGGACCGTTGTGTTGGTGGTAGTACACCATGAACCGTCTGCCAGGTTTATTTAATCAGGTGTGGGTCATTCACAGAGTGGTGAGCTTAGTCAGGTCATGAGCTGAAGTCAGTCAAGCCATAAGTGATAGAAAAAAAATAGAGCTGATTGTAGGTACAGCAAACCAGGGGTGAATATTCATATATAACACAAAAGAACCAAAAGGTGAAAAGCTGTGCATACATGTGTCTCTTACTCCGGGCGGAGTGAGCAATACTTTCAAAGCCAGGAATGATCAGCCACATGTGTAGCAAGCCAATTGGTACGTCATGTGCCGTAAGCCATACGCGGTGAGCTTGATGTAGCGAGGCAGGTTTGGTGAGTATGGAACACTGACGTAGGTAACGTAGACACAGTAGTATATGGGAAAGCCAGACAGATCAACAGTTAAGACCTGGTGGTCTACGATGAGGTTATCTGTTGGTGGACAAGAGTAACATCCTCCATCATTGTACGTCGATGTAGACGGAGACAGGATAGTGAAGCAGAAGGGCTCCTCCTCCTCCTCCTCCAGGGGAACCAGCAAAAGAGGAACGATGAGGCAGGATGGGTCTGAGCTACGTATAAGCCAGGTAGGGGAAGCCAGCAACACCCATCAGAGAGAGAGAGAGAGAGAGAGAGAGAGAGAGAGAGAGAGAGAGAGAGAGAGAGAGAGAGAGAGAGATATGTGGATGGGGGCTTTCGTGTGCGGGGAGTGGGGGTCATCTGTTGGTGCCATTAGCGTTGTGGGTCAGTGTTATCGGCGGCACTCAGCCGTCCGTGGCACTCCATCCACCTCCACCTAGCCTCCATGGCCCACGCTACCCTCCACCCACCGTATCCATTCACTCGCCAAATTACTTTTTCTCGAACTCTTCAAAAATTTTGGTCTTCATTTAAGCCTTTTCCTTTCCTTCCTTGTTCCTGTCTTTATGTCTACGTCTGTAATGAAATACTATCTTTTTTTTAACGTTTCTCTCAATCGATATTTAGTTTTAACTTTTGTTGTTGAGATTTCTTGTATTATCAGCTAGGACGCCAAATGTATATCAACTGACTGTTATATTCCTCTCTCGTGTCTCCCCCGATGATGTGATTATTACACGAAAGTGCACTTGGGAACTTTTCATGTATATATATATATATATATATATATATATATATATATATATATATATATATATATATATATATATATATTCTCTCTCGTGATTGTACATTCACACAGGTTTTAATGCATTTCTAGTTTCCACTTGTTTTCAGTCTGATTCACATTTGCCACATTTGCGTTTGTCTTCGTTCTTGCCACGGATGATCACGTAACGTTGTATTGCTGTGGTTGTCGCCTAGAGCAGCAGTGCTATCATCACTGCAGTCGTCACTGTAAACCATAACCACAGCTGTATCAATGGTGTTGCCTGCCACCTGCGAGTACACAATCCTTGTTACATGTGTCGCCTAATACAGCTGTATTTTGGCCGCAGGTGTCCACTGGTACAGCTGTGAGGTTGTCAACACCCTGATACAGGTGTATCATTGATGCAGTTGTTGTTGTCCCCCCACCACTACCCCAATGCAGCTGTATTTTTTTTTTTTTTTTTTTGGTTGCACACGTCCGCTAATACTAATAGAAACACACAAACAGGAGTAAAAAAAAAAAAAGACGGTGAGTTTTAGAAAGAGAAAACACGAGAGATTATTGTGTATGACTCGTGTGTACGAGAGGAGGCTATTCTGTGTGAGTCATGAGTACGAGGAGACTATTGTGTGTGAGTCATGAGTACGAATGACTATTTTGTGTGACTCGAGAGTACGATAGACTATATATATATATTGTGACTCGTGGGGGCGATAGACTATACTCTGTAACCCATCGAGGACGAGGTACTATTACGTGTGAGTCATGTGGACGAGAGACTTATTGCGTGCGAGTCATGTGGAGGAGATACTATTTCGTGTGAGTCATGTGGACGAGAGACTTATTGCGTGCGAGTCATGTGGAGGAGATACTATTACGTGTGAGTCATGTGGAGGAGATACTATTACGTGTGAGTCATGTGGAGGAGATACTATCTCGTGTGAGTCATGTGGACGAGAGACTATTACGTGTGAGTCATGTGGACGAGAGACTATTACGTGTGAGTCATGTGGACGAGAGACTTATTGCGTGCGAGTCATGTGGAGGAGATACTATTACGTGTGAGTCATGTGGAGGAGATACTATTACGTGTGAGTCATGTGGACGAGAGACTATTACGTGTGAGTCATGTGGACGAGAGACTATTACGTGTGAGTCATGTGGACGAGAGACTATTACGTGTGAGTCATGTGGACGAGAGACGATGCTGTTCGACTCATAATGCGAGTGTTTATAACTACGACTCCAAATCGAGACACAAATGCCCTCGTAAAAACGAGCGTGAATGATCACGGGATGTGTTTTAACATGGGAGATCGCTATGATGAAAGAGATGATGCCCACCAGTTAATAGTCTGGGTATTAGCGAGTTGGTCCATCCATTAGGTTTTAACATCTTCACTAATGAGATCAGCCTCTCCAGTCCACTTAATGAAGACTATTAGGAGCCAGTGATCTTAAGTATATAAATGAGGATTATGTGTTTTATATATATATATATATATATATATATATATATATATATATATATATATATATATATATATATATTTTTATATATTGTGTTCAGTCTCTTCCCCAGATAATGGGCTAATTAATAAGTTTCATTGTGTGTAATAGAGTGATTATAATCCTGGGGAGAGAGAGAGAGAGAGAGAGAGAGAGAGAGAGAGAGAGAGAGAGAGAGAGAGGCAGGCTGAGCCGCCATTACGCCAGTCCTGACCCGTCACAACTTGAAGGGTGGTTGGAATCTCTCTCTCTCTCTCTCTCTCTCTCTCTCTCTCTCTCTCTCTCTCTCTCTCTCTCTCTCTCTCTCTCTCTCTCTCTCTCCGGCTGCCATCTGGTGTGGATTTAGCATTGCTGCAGTTTTCGAATAGGTTTCTTGGTGCAGCAGTGAGGAGGGTAGGGTAAGGTGGGGAGGAGCAGTGAGTGGTTCGTTACGGTTGTCAGGTGTGGGCGGACGTGATGGTTCTGCTGTTAATAAGAGCAGGGTGGGGATTGGTTGACGTGTGGGTTGCGAGAGGCCCTTTTCGCAAACGGGGGTTGCGTGAGGCAGGAGTAGTTAGTTAACGGGGGTGCGTGAGGCTGAAGTAGTTAACGGGGGTGCTTGAGGCAGTAGTAGTTAACGGGGGTAAGTAAGGCCGTTGTCGCAAACGGGGGAGCGCGGTGGGGGTAGAAGTAGTTAACGGGGGAGCGTGAGGCAGTAAGTAGTTAACGGGGGTGCGTGAGGCAGTAAGTAGTTAACGGGGGTGCGTGAGACTGAAGTAGTTAACAGGGATTGCGTGAGGCCGTTGTAGTAAACAGGGATTGCGTGAGCTGTCTGTTATCGTGAACCCCCCCGAGGATGCGTGAGGTCAGTGGCTGCGTAAGACCGTTGTCCGACTCCGCTGGTTTGTGTGTGTGTGTCTATGTGTGTGTGTGTGTGTGTGTGTGTACAGGAGGCGAGGGAGGGACGGGCGGGCGAGCGGGTGGTGGTGGTGGCTTGTCATTACAGGTTGGCGAGCAGGCGCCAATTATGACGACGATTTATTTCCGAGTTGAGTGAAAATTTTTACCCAACGAGAACAGGAGGAGCGCATAACGTGTTGGTGACTTGTACTTCATACATAGTCAGCCAATGTTCCGGCCGGCCGGTACAACGGTGGGTTACAGGCTCTTTTAAAGTCAATAGCTGCTTTTTCTAATGGGCGCCTGCATAGTGGACCTCCCCTCACCCACCTCCAAACACACACACACACACACACACACACACACACACACACTTGAATCCAAAATAAGTACCATCAAAGCTGAGCATGAGATTGATGGGGGAATATATATATATATATATATATATATATATATATATATATATATATATATATATATATAATGTGTGTGTGCGGTGTATACGTGTTAGTTGTTTGTGTGTGTGTGTGTGTGTGTGTGTGTGTGTGAACATCATAGGATGATGACCATGATGATCTATTTGCTCATCTTTACCAGAAGTTTCAGGGAATTTCTAAGTGTTCCAACACCATTATGGTGGACGATGCTACATGGCATCGACAAGTTTGTTGCCACAAAAGTTTATCTTTACCGCTTACCTTACTCTTCTGAAGGAGGCACAGCTGTTCCCTCGTATGAGGCGAATCCTCCCGCGTCTTTCCTGGGACATATCATGGTCGTCTGTTAGGCCAGCTCAGTGACCCGACTTCCCTACACTGAAATTGCCAAACGACCCCTAAGGGGGATGTCACGACTCCCTGTTTGGGAACCGGTGGTTTAATGGGCCATGCCTTACCTCAAGGGGCTGACCATCGTCGTCTTGTGTAAGCGTTAACTATTATATTTCTATAATTAGACTTTCTCTCTCTCTCTCTCTCTCTCTCTCTCTCTCTCTCTCTCTCTCTCTCTCTCTCTCTCTCTCTGAGTGCTCGCGATACCATGGTTCATAATTGATAATTTCCTTTATTTTTTTACTTCGAGACGTCCCAGGATCACGGGAAGGACAATTATCTCCCACCTTCCGTGGATGACACGCCCAGAGCATCTATCTACCCGTGTCGTATCATGGGCAGGTACTGAAGCAGCGATGGATATCTTCAGTCCAAATATTTTCCTCAAATCCCGCCCAGATATTTTCCTCGAATCGCGCCCAAATATATTTTTTTCTCGAATTCCGTCATAACGACTTGAGAGGCGTGTTATGTAATGAGACACACTTTCCAAGTCCAAGACTAAAGAAGCGTGTGGAATGTAATATATTGTAAGGCTTTTGTAAGGCCTGAGAGAGAGAGAGAGAGAGAGAGAGAGAGAGAGAGAGAGAGAGAGAGAGAGAGAGAGAGAGAGAGAGAGAGAGAGGCAGGCATCATCATCAATCCGGGGAGCTGTCGAAGGCACAGCAGACAACGTTCGGTTCCTCTTCCATTATATATACCCCCGCCCAGGCGCCACCACACACACAACCCCCTCTCCTCCTCCTCCTCCTCCTCACTGAAACAGTATCGGATTCTTATCTGCAAAAACGATCCTTAGACAAATTAAAACCTGTAACTCGAACCCCACGGCAATAATCCATAAATCTTTCCCAAAATCAATCCCAGATGTGGACGATGTTTGAAGGAGGCGGGTTGGGAAGGTGAGGGATCCCGAAGGCGGGTTGGTTTTTCTCCAGGGTTGACGAGGTGGTCGAGGACAGGTTGATGGCTTGTACAGCGGGTATTACAAGGGAACGTGATTCCTAATGAGCAGACAAAACCTTGGGGTCATGACGGAGGGATGACGCCTCGAGGTTATGGACGGAGAAGAACGTAGGTTGTGCGAGGAAGTGGCTCTGGCATGGGTTGTGGTGGTGGTGGGTGGTTATGGGAGCTCGGGGGGTTGGGTTGGGTGGGTGGATGGTGGTGATAGGTGGTTATGGAGGCAGGAGGGATGGGTGGTTAATGAGAGGCTATCACGGAGATAGAATTCATAGTGACAGGAAGAGGAATAGTTATGCCTGGAAGCCATGGCGCTCGTTTTTGTTTGTAAGGACCGAGTTTTTTTTGTTTTTTTTTTGCGTTTTCTTTTTCATCATAGAGTGAAAAGGTTTGTTAACGTTAAGATGGAGTGGGCTGCGTTGGTAAGAGGGGGTGCCTGGTCGTGATGGAGATGGGAAACGAGAGAGTTACTATTATCAGACGATTTGGAGAGAAAGATTGGTGATTGGAGAACGAGTGGATTGGTTTGGGATGGAGCTTAAGGTTGTAGGTTAGGGTGATGAGAAGTTAACGTGTGTTGTGATGAAGGGAGAAGGTATAGGTTGTGAAATATTGAGGTGGCGTGGATTACCACGGTAGATAGCGTGAGTTTGGGTGTTAGGAGATCATGGGAGATACGATTGAGAGAGTCTTTGTAGGTCTAAATGTTCAAGGGAAACTTTTGCTCCTAAATGCCAACATGTCATGGAATTGTTATAGGGAGATGGCATGTGTTGTGTTGAAGTGTGGCTAACGATAGCCATGGGTCATGTTCGAAAGGTGTGAGGTGTGCGTTTAGATATAATGAGTTGGAAAAATGTGTTATGCGGGGGGCGACGTTGTGTTAATGGTCAGAACGAGGGCATATGAAGTGATTGGGGTACCAAACTGGAGAGTAGTCTGTGGAGCTAGTCTATTGATGGAAGTCTTTGGTTTCATCACGTTATATACTGCAATCATAAAGACCGGATGTGTGGTGCAAATGAGCCCATTTTTCGTTTGTTCCCGACGTTAGTTGACTATGGGAGCGAGCGGACGTACCCTTGATCTGTTTCGTCTGGCTAAGCCTACCCTCTCCAACTCTCCTTTGGCCAAAGGCACTGACACTCTCCTTGGCTTGTATCTACATTACCCTCTATCGTGAAATACTGTTATATTTTTACTGTATTCCAGTGGTTTGAGGCCTACTAGCTCCCACCTCTATCCTGCTTCGTCGTCTTATCTCTCCCCCTTGGTCACCGTTCTTATCTCCTACGCCGTAAATTGAGAACCTCATTGATCATCTCTTGTCTTATCTGTAATAACTTTTCCCCAACTCCCTGTGTTGGCTGTGGCAGATATCAAGATGCGGAGGCCTTACCACACATACACGTATACCATGGCCAGAGGGCCGTGTCATTAAGCATGGCTTCTGTACTCTTTCGTGTTAAAGTGAAATACCATATACACTACGACTCATTTTGTCGAAGTGATTATCGTCAAAATTCATCATATGATTATTGGTTATGTTGATTAATCGTTTCACATTGCCTTTTGGAAATACTGATGGGATCTTTTTTAATGTAAAAGTGTGTTTTTTCTTTTTTTTTGGACGAATGAGTATGGTATTGCTTTAATCACCACTGGTACAGATTAATTGAACTGCCTGTGTATTAACGTATTTACCACCGGCATATAAACAGTTTTCTAATCCACGTTTGATTTTAGAGAGGAGATTTGAGCTCATCCCTGCCTCCGGGGGTGATTAAGTGTTGGATTAATAATTTATTCCTTTGTCACATATCGAGGTTATTCACTCCCTTAAATTATCAATACTGTAACATATTCTCTACATGGTCCCTTTTAAGGGTATCCTGCAGCTTCAGGGCTGCTGCGCTCTACGCAAGAGCAGGGTTAAGTTGGACTTCTTTAGGACAAGATGGAGCTTCAACGCACGTCGTACTCTTTGCTGGCTCCTTACGGTGATACAACCCCGTCGAGGGTGACTCCCCCTAGCGGCGTTACCCCTTGCAGGCGGTGCCCGGTAACACATCAGCTCGCGTTAGAGAGGTAGCGTATATATATATATATATATATATATATATATATATATATATATATATATATATATATATATATATATATGTATATATATCTTTTTTCTTTTTCAAACTATTCGCCATTTCCCGCGTTAGCGAGGTAGCGTTAAGAACAGAGAACTGGGCCTTTGAGGGAATATCCTCACTTGGCCCCCTTCTCTGTTCCTTCTTTTGGAAAAAAAGAGAGGGGAGGATTTCCAGCCCCCCGCTCCCTCCCCTTTTAGTCGCCTTCTACGACACGAAGGGAATACGTGGGAAGTATTCTTTCTCCCCTATCCCCTGGGATATATATATATATATATATATATATATATATATATATATATATATATATATATATATATATATATATATATATGTGTGTGTGTGTGTGTGTGTGTATAATTGGTGTGGGGTTAGATTTGGCAGTGAGTCACGATGGCGTCTTATGGCTATGTCGAGTGACCTAAAGAAAAAAAACTACCAGACGTTTAGACTCGATTGTTTTCAATAGACCGCGTAGCTTAACGAGTCACGATTAACCCTGGAAATCATTGCTCCCGGCGGACCGGCCTATTCATAGGAATCTGTTAATTGTTCTAATACGAAAAGAAGATTTAAGGAGGAGTTGGAGGAGGTGGGGGGGAAATGGTAGCGTTGTGTTGTGGTCTGCCACCATGGATGAAAACATGGGCGCTGCTCCTCCCCCGGGCGGCGGCCATCTTGTCTGCATAATGAGTAGCGTACCCTGGCTAAGCTCAAGGTGCAGCAGACAAGCCACACACCAATTTTTTTTTTCTCTCTCTTCCCATTTTCTATTGATTATTTACATGATATAATGCGTGGAGGTCTGTAATTTCCTACACTTGACGTCTAAAGATTTCATGGATACATTATCTAATATTGAGGAATGATAGGATATACGTGTTGATGTTTGAACGTTGTGTGTGTGTGTGTGTGTGTGTGTGCTACGGAGAGGGAATTTTACACTCGTGTTGTCTTTTCTCTTAACCTTTTATTTATATATATATATATATATATATATATATATATATATATATATATATATATATATATCTTGTCTGTACTCTGTTGTGTTTACACACACACACACACACACACACAAGGTACCCAGTTATCCACCAGTGTTAAGGGAAGGCTGAACAACCTGCGTTGTGTGTGGGCCCGTTGCCGCGCCCAGAATTCGAAGCCGTGAGGTCCTCGTGCAAGAAAGGTGGGTGGTTAGTAACTCTAACCACCACACCACGAAAGCCCATGCATGTGTGTGTGTGTGTGTGTGTGTGTGTGTGTGAAAATGTGAATCTGTCGGTTTGTCTGTACGTCGTGATGAGTGTATTATTAATTCCAACCCCCTGATAGATTTGCATGCTGGCCACGATGAAGGTGTGGCCAACTATCACGAAGCTATTTTTTTTTTTTTCTTCGTATCCTGCCGGCTGATGATGATGGTCCGGCAAATTGTCCTGGCATATTAGGTATCTGTACCTCCACTCGTCTCTCCGCCACCATAATGCATGCTTAAGTGAAGCCGAGATAAAAGCTGGAGATGGATAGTTCGTAGCATTTGAAGATTGGGTGAGGTGGGGAGGGGAATGGGTCACCTCGTCGCTCTAACGGGTTTTGTGGTGGGGGTTGGGCGAGTCTCCTCCCACCATCACCCTTTGTTATGGACTATGAGCGGTCGACTACTACTCCTCCTCCTCCTCCTCCTCCTCCTCACCTCCCCTCCCCTCCTCACAAACACGAGCCAGGAGTAGACGGCCCAGGACGTCCACACCTGCTGCTTTTGCCGACCTTGCTTATCTTATCTTGTATCATCATCAGTATTTCCACCTCGAAGATTACAATGTCACCTTTTTTCCCCCGCCCCGCCCCTTTGACTGTGGGTTTAGTGTTATTGTTATAAATGTTTTTGAGGATGGCCACCCGTTGTGAAGACGTGATCGTTTGAGGGGTACTTATAATTTTTTTTTTAAATGTTTCATGTTGCTGTGGATGACACCAGTCGTTCATCTGGTATTCAAGAAGCAGCAGTGAGTATATGATCATTACAGCATTCTCCGTGTGGCTGGGTTTTTTTTTTCTCTCTCTCTCTCTTTCTTTATCATCATCACTAAAATTACTTCGTTCATCCAGTCATCTTAACGAACCCCTGCGTCAAGTAAGGCCATCTTATCGTGACCAGGGACTTATATTAAGTTCTCTCAGTGGGCACGACTTGTGGGAGCGAAATTACTTACAACGCTGCGGTGGTGTGGGTGTGTTTTAAGACTCCCACGCAACCAGGCCCCACGGTAATTGGTATAACGCTGCTGCTGCAGAAGCATGAGGCTTCGTGGCCGAGTTGATGTTCAAGGCTCAGATGGAGATGATTCGCCTGTTCTCGCTCACCTTCCTCTCTCTCTCTCTCTCTCTCTCTCTCTCTCTCTCTCTCTCTCTCTCTCTCTCTCTCTCTCTCACTCACTCTCACTCTCACACACACACACACGATAGCTACTAGAGAGTCTTGCACTTCCTCGCCTCGCCATGTTCTCTGCGGTGTTTATATCTTGTATCATAAAGCGGGTGTAGCCTGGCAGTACCCTCCTGGTGACCATACCGTACTCAGGAGTTCGAATATTCAAGTGGTATGCTTTTTTTTTTTTTTTTCCTACGCAGTTACGGGTTTGTAGGTTTAATAGATTGTTACCACTCGAGTGTTGCCTTCGTTGCATCTTCATGTGAGATCGAGTAATGACATCTCATTTAGTTGCACCTCCACATTCATTAGACTAGAGCCAGTGAAACTATGTGCGTGTGTGTGTTCCGAAAGTGCTGGCAGCCCATAGATTAGCCAGTAATAGTGAAATCAATACCAGAGAAGTGTTCCGTTTGCTGAAGGGATAAGTATTTCTAATGTATGGTAACGCTATGTCGCATCCCTGACAGTGACCTAAACTGTGAACAGAGTTAAGGTAAAGCCCACGCCAAGAACTTGATGTTGTCCTTTTGATGTCTCTCTTGCAGCGTTAGTTTGAATCGAGTGACGTATATCCTCTGACTGCACTGCATCCCCTAAGGAGTAAACGCCCTAGTAGATCTTACGAATTTCAGGAACTCCTACTCCCGCATGGGGCGCTACTTTCGAGGCTGTAGGAACTCTGTATAGAGGGTGGGAGGCTGTAAATCATCAGGAGGACAGTATCGACAAAGAGCTGCTTACTGCAAAGGAGACTCGGTTCCCTCGCTACTGGAAGTGGCGCACCCTTGGGTTGCAGGAACCTTTCGATAGAGGACTCTCGCGTGGACTTTGGCCTTCGGGTAATTACACACACACACACACACACACACACACACACACACACACACACACACACTTACGTGTTATCTTTGCTAACAGTGACGATTCGTGATGGGGTTAATTACGACATAATCAACAATCGTTCCACTGAATGGTAAAACCTGACTGAAGAACGGGTCACATGGATCATCGTCTCCATTGCTGAAACCACTTATTGCCACGCTAACCTCCGACCTCCTCCACCTCACAGTTCGCCTGCCAGCTCTCTGCTAATTCCCCTCATTTAACTCGTCTTTAAAACAAAAGGTGATCCTCTCGCCTCCTTTTATGGCATTTACTGCATTCGAAACGGTTGTCCCGATTCTGTTTATTGGGATATCGTGACCTTAAGACGTAATCATTAAGAATGAGAGATCTGCAACGCTCTTGCAAGCGATGTTCTCCTCCAAGCGATTCTCTTCTTGCAACCGCACGATGTTGCGAATCTAATTTGTACCGGGTGTCGTAACGTGAATGCGTCCCGATTTGTTGACCCAGTCGTAATTTTGCGATACGTCTTCACCTCCTCTGGGGTTGTGGTGGATTCTGTGCGTCGTGTGACGTCGAGACCCCCCATTAGCTTGTTAAGTACGATACGGCGGTAAGCCATTGGTGTTAACCATGGCTTCTGGTTAGGTGGATCGGATTTGTAACAACGCCATGATCATTATCTCTCCCACGACCAGAACCTCTTCATTGCCATTTATCCCCAGTAATTTACCGATCATTATGAATACTTTATACAAATTAGTCTCTCCTCTTTTTTTTTTTTTCTTTCGTTTTTCTTTGGCCACCAAGGAAGAAGGGGGGGGGGGGCCTTGTTAGCATAATGATGAGCTGTGGTGAAGTCTCCCGGGGGACTCCTCCGAAGCTCATAATGGAAGGTTATGCTCTTGTCACTGGAGAGTATTTATTGTTTAATTATAGGTTATCATTTGCATAATTCCTCTGGAGCTTTTATTCCACAAGTTTACTCCCCCCTGGAAAATTCCCTGGATCAATGTTTATTCCAGGCCCTCCCCCCAACCTCTGCAGAAAGTCACTGGATCTATCTATATATATATTTTTTCAGATCTGCATCTCTTGGGGAAAAGAAAACGATCAATGTATATGTATATATATATATATATATATATATATATATATATATATGTATATATATATATATATATATATATTTATATTTATATGTATATGTATGTATGTATGTATTGCAGGTCCGCACCTCTGGAGAATTTCCTGGATCTATACACACAATGCATCCGAAGTCCGCGCCCTCAACTGCTGACATCACTCTTGGCAATCCACAAACCTTTGGTGTCCATTGAGTAGATCGTGGTTGTGCCTTCTCTTACTCCCTGTGATTAAACGCTCCACGTTTTGAAATCACCGGCTCAGTGTACTGTCTGCAAGCCACTGGGGACGTATCTGCTTGCTTCCGCTGGGGGAGAGGAAATTTTTTTCCTTTTTTCCCTCTTCTTATTTACACAGTTGTGATCGATGTTCCTCCGTAGCGTAGGTCATGAACACCAGAAATGGAATCATTGATTCTCAATACGTTAGGTATTACGTGGAAGCTGGGGGATAGCTAAGGAGAGAGGGGGCAGGACAACCCCCTGGGAGTAAATGGGATAACGTATGTCTCTCTTTGTCCAAGGGACTTAGCATAGCTCCCTGCCACAGTCCAGCGAAGGTACTTAATGTGTGTGTGTGTCTGTGCATTTTCAAGGGTGTATTGTGCGATCCTGAATCCATTATGATCATGACAGAGCAGTTGTTTGGTTCTCTTTCTCTCGTTTTTCTTTTGTTTTTGTCTTTTTTTTTGTCCAAGTTCAGTATCGATTTGTTCTTGGGAACCATGGCCGTCCATAATTCTCTCTCTCTCTCTCTCTCTCTCTCTCTCTCTCTCTCTCTCTCTCTCTCTCTCTCTCTCTCTCTCTCTCGTGTATTACTACTAGTCATCACGTGACGTCTTCCTCAGACCTATCCCCCCCCTATCCCCCCATCCCCTGTATGCCTCGCCTGGGGAGCTGCCCGACCCGTATCACGCTCTCGTCCCTCTGATCCAGTTGCCGTAGTCCCATTAAAACTAATAACCTTAACACTGTCATTTTCGAACGAGTGATGAGGAGTAGGGAGGAGGAGGAGGAGGAGGAAGATACATTTGAGATCATCATGGACGGTGCGGGAAGACCTCTTGATCTTCCACGGTCGTCGTATGAAGAAGACCTCCTGATCTTTCGTGGTCATCGTATGAGGAAGACCTCCTGATCTTTCGTGGTCATCGTATGAGGAGGACCTCCTGATCTTCCGTGGTCGTCTTATGAGGAAGACCTCCTGATCTTCCGTGGTCTTCGTATGAGGAAGACCTCCTGATCTTCCATGGTCGTCGTATGAGGAAGACCTCCTGATCTTCCATGGTCGTTATATAAAGAAGACCTCATGATCTTCCGTGGTCTTCGTATGAGGAAGACCTCCTGATCTTCCATGTTCGTCGTGTGAGGAAGACCTCCTGATCTTCTGCGGTCGTCGTATGAGGAAGACCTCCTGATCTTCCATGGTCGTTACTCCTCCTCATCTTCCATGGTCGTTACTACCCTCCTTATCATATCCATGTCCATGAGAACCCGCTGGTTATGCAGACCTTGATATGTCTTTTATGTCCTCCAGATGAGGTCTGGGTGCGAGCCCTTTCCGCCCTGCGCTGTACTTGGTGAAACAGTAGATGTAATGCAAGATCTTGTTTACTGACCGTTGCAGTTATCATGGTCTCTCCTCATTATAATGTTGAAGTTAATTGTTATGTCAACATGTGAGTTGGTTGTCTTGTTATTGTTCACTTTTTATATACATACACACTGGTTTATCGTGTATATATATATATATATATATATATATATATATATATATATATATATATATAGTGATTTTGATATACAGCTTTACTTGTCAAAAGACACCTGGGACGACCTTAACTCAGTCGTTTGGCTGAGGCTCTGACATTTCACGAGAGGAATTGTCAGTTACCATACAAAGCCACCGTGTAAGGAGAATCATCAACAGCATTCTGGTGCACACAGGAGACCCGTGATGTGACGTATCACTTACCAGACGCAGGTAACCTTGCGCCACCTGACGGGGTGGTACGTCGGTACTGTCTCTCTCTCTCTCTCTCTCTCTCTCTCTCTCTCTCTCTCTCTCTCTCTCTCTCTCTCTCTTGAGGAGCTTGGCAGGTCTCTTCGCTGTGCCTGAGAGAGAGAGAGAGAGAGAGAGAGAGAGAGAGAGAGAGAGAGAGAGAGAGAGAGAGAGAGATAACATCTTGACTCGACGGAGGTAATGTATTTACGGAGGTGTTGCTAGGCGAGGAAGAGAGGGAGGTGTAGCTTAGGTGGTGGGGAGGGAGAGCCAGGGTTTTGTGAGGTTGTCACGGATAGGCTTCTGCCTACCTCCTTCCTTACGTCCCTCCCTCTCTCTCCTCCTCTCCTCACTCACTCCCTCCCTCCCTAGTGACACTAACAAAACAGTAATCACTGCCAACATCCCGAGCTTCTCTCGCATCTGCGTGGATCCTTGCCCCCTCTCTCTCTCTCTCTCTCTCTCTCTCTCTCTCTCTCTCTCTCTCTCTCTCTCTCTCTCTCTCACACGCACACACACACACACACACACACACTAGCGCCCGCACGGCCGTTTTAAGACAGACAAACGAGCCACTTTATCCCTGTATATTTCGATACTATATTTTGCGAGGCGCCACTCTATCGCCTTCGGTGGGGGTAGCAGTGGTTTCGGGCGGCGGCAACGTGCCTGCCAATGTGGCCCATACCACACCTGGGTCAGTAGGGGAATCTTGCCGTGCATGTGAGGTGTGCACTGCCGTCATATACCTATAATGTCCTTACGTGTGTGTGTGTACGTATCTTTTTTTAATTTGACGTGCAGACAGGTGCTCGAAGGGGCTTTATTGTCCATCCTCACTTCGTTTTGAGGACCGGAGGTCCTGTCGTTATCCCCTACGTCTGTCTGTCTGTCTGTCTGTCTGTGTATATGTTTATGATTACATTCTTATTCCAGGATCATTCAGGAGCGTTAGTTAGTTCACGACTTTGTACTTACGACGTAGGGTCCCCCGCGGATTTGGACTTGTAGCATTTTTGGGGGGAAACGTAGTTGCGTAAATTGGCACATGATACGTGTACTGTAAAGTTTCAGCGAACTGCCTGAATCCCTGCTGAAGTGCGGTTACCCCTTTAGTGTGTGTGTGTGTGTGTGTGTGTGTGTTATATATAAATGTGTGTTTTTACAGCCATGATAGGCCTATACAGTGGGCTTAGGGAGGTACACAAATGCACATATGAAATCCATGACGTAGACTCGACGTTACACCGATATAACCAGATGTCATCATAGGCAGAGGGGAGAACCACCCTCCAGCAGCGTTCCTGGAGGAGGGCTTCTACCATAGTGGTTCTGCTGTGCTCACAGAAGCTTGGCTGGTTTCCTGTCCAGGTACCTCACTTTCGGAGGAAAGCTTCGCTAAAGCTGGCCCTCCCCGTGCACACTGTGTGTGTGTGTGTGTGTGTGTGTGTGGTACAGCTAAGATATTGAATGTCGGATGATGACAGTTTTGGGAGGTCCCACGAGAGGTTATTGGTGACGGGGAGCCAGTGATGTTTAGGCTGGCCGCAACATTTGCAGCGGCATGATCCATCTTTATAGAGGCGTTCGCGTGTTTAGGGAGCCATCTGCATAGCCAAGGTGCTTCTTACGTGGGGTTCTGTCCGTTTTTTATGGCGTATGTGAGTTGGAATGTGCGGCGCGCCCCCTTTCCATCTTCTTCTTCTCCCCCTTATACATATTTTTCTTTTTGGCCGAAGCTTTTCACGTATGCTGAGTTTCCCTTATTCTTCTGTTCTGTCAAGGAAGTGCGTCATTGGGAGGTCTTTGGACGGTGAAGTCGCAGTTGTGTTATTGAATTGGTGAACGATATGGACAGTGACAGAAGAGCCCTGTTGGACATGGCCAGTGAGAAAGCAACTCTGTCGTATCTTTCTTATGCCGTTAATTCTGAGGTGATCTTATTACCCAATACGTATGTGTATATGTGTATATATATATATATATATATATATATATATATATATATATATATATATATATATATATATATATATATATATATATATACTTTGCATGTGTGTCCTTGTGTTGATGATTCTGTGTGCATGTGAAGTTCAATCTCTTCATCGGTTGTTAAGTTATGAAACCCACGATCGTGTCTGCGTCAGGCCGTCTCCTATACTTAAGAAATGTCTTCCATTAGACACCATCCATTATGCAACCCTGGAGGTGGCTTGCGTTAATCCTCCTTCATTATCTGGACCTGTGGGCCGGGTGGTGCTGAGGGGATAAGCAATGCAAAGATGCCAACTCGTGAAGCTGCGACATTCGGGGTGATTTTCACAAGTGCACGCGGAAGTAAAGAGGGAAGAGAGAGGTGGTGGTGGTGGCGGGGGATCAGATCCGATCATACACACGTTAGATGAATGGGAGTTTTTTTTTTTTTTCACCTCCCACGTTCATTCCGGCCGTCGATCCACGACACCGAGAGAATGAATGTTCGTTTCAAACCTGCGCCCGAAACACTGGACCATAACGTTGCTCTAATGTCAATCGTGAAAGCCACGGTAATGCCGTTGCATTTTGTAACAAACAGAGCAGTTTGCCTTGATTTTGATGTATCAGTCAAGCCCGGTATGTTTTTTTTTTTGACAATTTATGCATGAGGGGGAAAAAAAAAGGTATGGCACGCAGCAAATAGTTATTGTGAAGGTTATTATTACTAATTCATATTGTACAATCTGGCTGCATTGATCTGCCTCTTTACCTTAAATTGTTGTACTAAAGCTGGTAGAATGCAGCCGTATGTGTCATTCTGCCGTTCGCCTTCCTTCCCATCTTTTCACCTGTTCCCTTCCTCATTCTTGTCAGTTTTATTCACTATTAAACGTCTTCGATCATTCTGTCCTTTATACATCCTCGATCATTCTCTCGTATACACATCGGTCCTCTATTGGTATTTCCAACCCCTCTGATCTTAGATCGTCATCTGTCATGTAGGATTTGATCCCATCACGTGTTTCTTGAGTAGTGTGCGTTGTACCGCCTCCCTGCGGGCCTCTGCATTGATCACTTATATGTCTCTTGATTGTTGTTATCTGTTCACTCCCTCGAACCTGTTCCCAGTCCAGTGGTCACTACTTCGCCATCTCTTTCCCACTGGTATCGTAATCAGTCTCGTCTGTCTTGCTTCTTGCGGTGTCCCTGTGCCCACTTTGTCTTCAGCTGACACTAGATCTGTGTTACGTGGTCAAGAGACATTAGCCCCGGAGCTAATGCTTCAGCGCTGTTCTTACCTGTTCGTGTTCAAGTCGTATTTGCTCCTCCTCCTGCCTTGATACCCAGTCCCTTCACCAGGCACACATGCCCAACTCCGGCAGCTCCTCTACCAACCACACTTTCCCTTCCCCCTCCTCCCTGTCACCTGTGCGCTGATCAGTCTTAATCTGTTCCTGCCCCGGTCACCTCCACTCGCTCGCTATTTACGACCTTGCCGGCTGCGGGATGTGGCAGGCAAGGCTGTCCTCACCATACTGCCGTCCTCAGGGAGAGATGAAAGATGACAGGGTGTGGGAGAAGGGAGGGAAGACGGGGCGTGGAGGGAAGGAAGATGAGGTAGAGTTGCTTTACTAGAGGAGGATGGTTTTGAGGTTGGAGGTAGAGAAAAAGGGAGGAGGAGGGTAGAGTGTGTGTGTTGCAGATGAGGGAGGACAGAGACTGTGTGTAGTACAAGCACTGTTGTTGAAGGGAGGGGTTGAAGACTATAATAAGCGAGGAGGAAAGCTGGACAATGAAAGAAAGCACAAGAGTGTGGAAGGGTCGAGGGAAGAAGAATAGGAATAATGTGGAACGAGAAAGACGGAATAACTGACATGCTTATTATTCATGATGAGCAGAGGTTGGTGACCCCACTGTAATGTCATCACCGTACGTTTCAGTTGCCATGGTTGGCAGAGCGGGTGAGGACCAACAGTGGGGTACTTCAGAGCACCGTCCGTTACCACCACATGGGATGCAACCTCACAGGAGTCAGTCATGCTGGTGCTATCTTCTGAATCCTCTCCTGTGTCTTCTCTCGTTCCGGATCTTTCGCTCAGGTTCTGACCTCTCTGCTCTGCCGGGATCACTCGCCGTGTCTCCTCCGCTTCCTCACCTCCGCTTGCTCTTTGGTTCATCGTCTTCCCTCGTCCTCATCGTCTGACCATCTCCTCACCGTCTCCCGAAACTCCTTCCCCCGGCGTCCGCGTCTTGCCTCCAACATTCCTGTCCTGTTCATTGCTACCCCTCCTCCCACCCTTCTTCCTCCCCCCTCATGATGTCCCCAGATCTCCCCACTTCCCTGTCCTCTGCAGCATGGATCTCATCCCTTTTCTCTCTGACCTCCCCCCCCCCCCCCCTTCTTCCCCCTGCCACCGAACCCCAACCCCCCAACATCCGCGGTGACCTTCCCCAGGCGCCGAGGAAGATGTGCCGGACGGGCCTGTAATTAGAGTTAACTTGATTATAATTGAGGCAAGGTAATCAGGCGAGTAAGTGAATCAAGGAATGGTGGCGGGGAGAGAGTGTTGGGGGAGGAGGGAGGTTGGTGGGCACGGCAGCCTAGCCGGGTCCCGTCTTCTTCAGCGACCGACGCCGTCCCGTCTGCCGCTGCTGTGGGCGAACTCCCTCCCCACGCCTCTTACCTCCGTGTAAGCCCGCCCATTATTTTAATCCGATTATTTCAATCTGCTTGAATCTTATTGAATGCCGATACGCGGCCTTTTGGGATAAGGGTCTCTCGGTGTGTTAATTAATGCCATTGCATGAACATAAATGAGGGAATTCAGTGTCGGTGGAAATGAGAATGTGGTTCGCTCGGCGTAATGGATCAAAGAGCTCTTCTAGCGGACTTGTTTCTGGGTCTAGCAGTATTTGATCACTTGTCGGGGCCATTATAGGCGCTCGGATCCCCTTCCCCCGCATCTCGCACCTGATGGACAATGTTTGACATTCATGACTGAATTGGTTATAATATGCCTATTGGAGCACTCCGGGATATATACAGTAAATACATCTGAAAGATAAGAAGAATGCTTTTTGTAAATCATTATTGAGCATAACGGTATGACCTTTCTGAACGATATCGTGACCCTTATGGGTCAAAGGTCGCAACAGCATTGTTATACCCAGGGGTTACACCAGCGTGTACCACACCGATGTGCTCGGGGGGGAGTGAGTATGATCTCGTGGTTGTGGTATGGTATCGGCGCTGACGTCGAGCCTCAGCTGAGTATCAGGCCCGGGCCGACCACACTGACAAGACTACAATGCCAGCAGCGGCCGTATGTGTGTGTGTGTGTGTGGCGGTCAACCCCTTCAGAGTATGAGCGTAGCGGGTGTCTGTGACCCTCCAAATGACCCTCCTTGGGCCAGAGGAGGGCAAGGCAGGGGGGGCACCGCCTTGCTATTCTTTCGAGGTCAGTTGTATGTATGTATGTGTGTGTGTGTGTGTGTGTGTGTGTGTGTGTCCGTTCCCTCCGCATGTCGTGAGTCGTCAAACGATGGCCATGATCTTCCCTGGGCATCATCTCGCGTGTAAACACTCGATGCATTGTAACCTACGTCGGAGTCATGCCTCGGCTCATTATTTACCAGATGTTCGTAATACATTGTGGTGATCGTTGTCGTATGATCGGGTCTCTTCTCGCTCCGTTGCTTAGGGACGCGGAGGATTAAACTTTAGTGAGGGAGCGTGTGGTGGTATGGGTTCCCAGAGGTGTGATGTATGAAGGATTGGATCGCGTAAATGATGGGTGGACTTGGGGAGTATAAAGGTGTCTACAGACTGAAGACGTGTGATGTACTGTGTATGTTCAAGTCGGTATTATTCCCTCTGTGCATAAGTTTCTGTGTATGTTCATCTCTTTGTGGATTCTTTGTTTATCTGTGTCTGAGTGATTTTGCATGAGTTTGTGTGTGTGTGTGAATGGGAGCGTATTTTCGATGCGTTTACATAAATCAATATATGATTGTCAGTCTGTGTATAGCACGAAATTAATGAGGATTTTGTACTTGTGTAAATTAGAGTAAAACTTTGTTTTTCATTGGCAGGAGTTTAAGGACTGAGCATCATTGTGTTGAGTATTTCTTACAATAGTATAGCCACAAGTGGGGGAATCGTCTAACTGCAGCAATACATTGTGTCATTTTGTTAACGCACACACTGTGCTGGAGGTCAGTTGAACTGGGAAATCTCAATTCTGGGAAGCTTGGAATATTCACTGTGACTTTTGATCTTGACATTTTTTTCATTTGTGGGGTTGATACAGATGCCTTGTGAGAGAAGAAAGATACAATAAGCACTGAGAAGGTTAAACGAGATATTAAGGCGTGTATGAGAGTAGGAGGAGAGGAGGGAGAGTGGTTCTATGTGAAGGTGGGTGTGCCTCAAGGGTGTGTGATGTTACCAAGGCTGTTTAATCTGTTTATAGGTGGAGTGGTGAGTGAGATAAAATGCGAAGATCTTGGACAGAGGGTATGGCTTACAATACGCCTGGGGTTGAATGGCTGGGAGATGAGTCAGTTGCTATTTACGGATGACACTGCCGTGGTGGTAGACTCGAGTAAGACACTGCAGAAACTGGTGTCTTAAGTTTGGGTGGATGTTTGAGAGAAAGAAATTGAGAATTGACGTGTATGAAAATAAGATTGTCAGCAGTGTGTCGAGACAGGTTGGTGTAATCATGAGTTACAATATAGAGAACCTGGAGGAATTGGAGTGTATTAGACACCTTGGAGTGGATGTGGACTGTTGAGGAAGGTGAGGAGGCAAAGGTGTGTATGTGTGTGTGTGTGTGTTTGATGCACCAGCACTTCCGACAGTGCTGCTGCGTGGGCGCGAATCGTTTGCTGTGGCTGTGTTGGTTATGAAATGCTGCAGGACACCATGTGGTGTCCGGAGGTGTGACCATGTGAGGTATGGCATTGTAATAGAGAGTTGTGGAAGTACGACGAGTATGATTTTGAGTTGAGCAGAGTGTGGACATCCGAATAGGACAGCTAGAGACTGTGGATGTGCAGCGAATGAGGCCGGTCCTTCCTCTGTTCCCTGGCCCTACGCGGGAAAGTGCAACTTGGTTTGATCCAGGATTATCATATATACATATCATATACATATATACATATCATATACATATAAACGTATCATATAATGCCTCTGCAACAACAAGGGTTCGAACCCCTTGCCATATTTGTGGAAGCTGGCTATGCTAACGACTACGCTATGCTGGATAGTGTTCCCAGTTTCTTAACAGGAATGACAGAGGATTCGATTTCGTTGGATGCTGTAACCTGATAACCCTGCGCAGATAACGTATATGTCCACATTCCTGACATGAAAAAGCTTATAAGAAATCATTTTTACGGATCCAGTACATAGATGAACCATTGTTTCATCGTTCCATATATATATATATATATATATATATATATATATATATATATATATATATATATATATATATATATATTTTTTTTTTTTTTTTTTTTAATCACGTATCCTACCAACGTATATGAAAGGCAGAGCAAAGTAGAGGAGGAGGAGGAGGAGAGACGGGATTGATGGAGGTAGCTACAACCCCGCAGGCCTGGGTGGGTGTGAGAAAACACCGTAGGTAGAGGAAGAACCATGGTGTTAGGGAGGTGTCGGCCGAGCCCCTCCTCCCGGTGTGGATGTTTGCCTCGGGACGATGTAGCGAGTCACGCTCCACAAACTGTGTGTGTGTTTGGACCACTCCTCCCTGCCTTATACCCGTATTAGTGGTGACCTAGTCTCCTGTTGACACTAGACTAGTGTGAGGCTGGGAGGCTCTCTCTCTCTCTCTCTCTCTCTCTCTCTCTCTCTCTCTCTCTCTCTCTCTCTCTCTCTCTCTCTCTCTCTCTTGACTAGTACACACTCACGCGCGCCGCTACCGCTCTCCACCGCATGTTTATCATTCCATCAATGTTTTTTATTTTTCTTGGCACTTTCGTTGTTGTTCTTGGGTTCAAGATGGACCGATGACTGGAGATGTGGTGACCTGCCTGACGACACGAGGACGTCACAAAGTCAGGTCGGGTTCCTTGAGAGGGATCCGCTTTGGGAGGGAATCACTTTTTCTTCCTCTCGAGAACCAGTTCATTGCTGTCATAATGGAAGAGGAATTGAGTACTTCATTTGAACCGTGAATATTTAGCGGGATAGAGTGAATTGGAAGGCTGTGGTATACAGGGGTCGACGTGCTGTCAGTGGATTGAACCAGGGCATGTGAAGCGTCCAGGGTAAACTATGGAAAGGTGTCTGTGTAGCCTGGTTGTGGTTTCGGTGCATTACACACGACAGCTAGATAATGGATGTGAACGGATACGTCCTTTTTCTTCATTTGTTTCTGGCGCTACATCGCTAACGCAGGAAACTCAGAAACCTTGCGAGAGCTGTACGTGATCTTAGCATGATCCTTGATACCTGAAGGTGTTGGGGATTTTTCCTTTAGTGGATTTAGCTTGACGTCGACTGTTCCTACACACACACACACACACACACACACACACACACCCACACACACAGTGTTTGGTTAGTTTTTCCATAGATATATATATGTCCCGATTGCATGGAGGTAAAAGTTTCGTCCCGATTTCACGACGAAAAAAAGAATAAGTTTCGTGCCGATCACGTAGTAGAGACACAAGCTTCGACCCGATTGCATGGAGTTAGAAGTTTCCTTTAAATCTATGGTCAAGTTATTTCGTGCGAGGATACACCTTTACACAGATAGGTCACAGCGCCGATAGACACACACACACTTGTTTTTGGCCTGTGTGAGGCGCGGACCTTTTGTTTACAAATTCGGTGGTTGTCCATATTTCCCTGGCCTGCCTGCCTGTGTGATTCTTATTTTCTGTTGTTTTCCACAGTTAATGCCGTTTTTTTTATAGGCGTGAACAGCTTTATTGTCCTTTGCTTTTTATGTGTGTGTAGTTACCATTTGTGTGTTTTGGGGGACCATTAAGTACACTTGTGTTGCCCCCGTCTTTTAATCTTGGGTGTAATTTTCATGTTTCCTATTCTGTGTATGAATACGACGAACCTCACCCCTCTCCACTCCAGCCGAAGGCCTCTGTGTGTGTGTGTGTGTGTGTGTGTGTGTGTGTGTGTGTGTGTGTATCACCAATAAAGCTGGTGGAGTCAATAAAAAGGACAATAAAAGTAGCATCGCACAATGGAACATGGCTGGAAATGCTCCTAAAACGCCTGTCCACCACGCTAGTTACAGGCTCTGTTAACAGCCTAGTTATCAATGATTTTTTTTTTGTTTACACCAGGTTGCGATGGGCTGTGTCCAAGGCCTCGTACAGTGACTTCTGGTCTGGGGAGCGAAAGGTTCGTCGTCATTCGCTCCCCTTCGAAGAGACGCATCCTAGTCATCTGACGCTGTGATTACTGTCATTACTGGAATCGTTATACGAATTCGTTATGCGTTGATAACAACTTTACTAGAGTGTGAGTGTGTGTGTGTGTGTGTGTGTGTGTGTGTGTGTGTGTTTAGGTTGTAGTGTTTTATCTTGAGCCGTCTATGATCACTCTCGCCCAAAACTGATTTGCTTTGGTACGGTTAGAGACGAGAGAGAGAGAGAGAGAGAGAGAGAGAGAGAGAGAGAGAGAGAGAGAGAGAGAGAGGGGGGGGGGTTTACCCAAGCACTGCATCGGCAATCTCTCTCTCTCTCTCTCTCTCTCTCTCTCTCTCTCTCTCTCTCTCCCTCTCTCGTGCATTACCGGCACTACCCGCCTGGGTAAGGTATATCGGAAGAGTTGGCGACGGCCGCGTCATGAGCCAGCAGCACATCAGTGGCTGTGTACTTCCGTTCCTTTGCCCCAGGTAGCTGTGTGGTATTTTCTTCCTCACCCACACGTGGGCTGCTGGCTCTCGCGTCACACACAGCCTCTCCATCTTGCACAATACGCTTGTGTATACGTCCAACACATTATTTGTAACTCGAGATTTTCCTGCGGCTATCGCTACGCGCGAGCCCGTCGTAAATACTCTTTAGTATATACGACATCAGATATACGCGCATGATAGATGTTGCGTATGCAAGTAGATATCTTGCTTCATGCGTATTACGAAGACGTGTTAGACGATGGTCATAGTAGGCCATAACAGCATCTCTTTAGAGGAAGACTAGCAGAGGTGGTGGTATGGGAACTACGTGACCTGACCTCAGGTCATGTCACCCCCCCCTCCCCCCATCAGAGGTCAGGCACCTGGCTGTCTGATCCCTCGAGATGACGTCGCAATAAGATATGAAATGTGAACGATCCTGTGTTGTTTTCTAGATTTAACAGCTCCATGATGGCTGTCGGCAAGTGTTGCTGTTAAACCTTGACACAAGAAACAAACATGATGTATATATATATATATATATATATATATATATATATATATATATATATATATATATATATATATATATATGATCACACCAGTCCGTGATGGTAGTTATGAAGGTGAAATCACCATTCGGTAAGAGTTCAGATCATTGTATTGAACCTGTATAGAAAAACTACATGTTCAATAGAATTTTCTGAACTCGTACTGAATTGCGATTTCACCTTCATCTATCGATAGATATAGTGCTTGGAAAACGAACAAGGGTGGGAAAAAGAATGGCCATAGGTTGAACGAATATATTACATTGATTGGCTTGCGTTTTAGTTATTTGCATAAGCATGTTCTAAAAGCACAAGGCGAAATGAACAACAAATGAAAACGAAAAGCAAAGCTGAAAAATGTCCGACAATCGTACATTACGAAGAATACATTAGAACCCGAGTTAAATAAATGAACAGAGGCAACTTTTCCGACTGAGAGATTAAAATCCAAGGATTCACAGTTGAATATCCTGACGCTAAAACACAACACATGCGAAACAACTCGACAATTCTGCTCTAAATCTGGTAAAAACTCGCTTAAAAGCACAGTAATATAATTCCGTCGATGCATCATTGTTACGTATGGTGGTGAGATATATATATATATATTTCCCCATGTACGTCAAGAGTGGCTCCGGCCTGAACAGATCACCGTCTGAAGGTCTAATGACTGGCCACCCAGACCACAGAGACACACACACACACACACTTGCCTATCTATATTGGATGGTCGTTGTCTTGAGCGGGGTTGAACGTACTGCTCAGCAAAAAAAGACCGACTTGGCGATGAGACACCACTTGTCAGAGCAGACGGAGCGACCAAGGTGTGCTGCACTGATGCCAGTCATGAGGTGTGGCATGACAGCTTATTTTTTTTTTTTGCGCTTGTATTGGTAAACAGTTGATGATGAGTGTGGAGTTGCTGAATTATATATCTCTTGTTTTTAGAATGACACAGATGTTAACTCGTGGATGAAACTCGGGCAGTGAAATGGTTTCTTAAGGAGTGTACAGTCGCCTTTCCTCGTGAACGGGATTGGCAGATTCGCTGAGGAATATGACTGTTTGGTCATTCCATTGTGACCCACCTTGTGGCAACCTCGCCTCTCGGTAATTACAAGGTCGTTTGACCATAATTCCCTGTTTCCTCCAGTTCTGTATACCTGTGTCGTATCTATTCCCTCACACTGTAACTAGTCCTCTGAAGATGTAGGTAATACCCGAAAGCGCTCAGGATTTTCGTGTTTCCCTTGTGTTGTTTTTGTATTTACGAAGTTTCGTGTTTATGACTTTCTGTGTGTATATATATATATATATATATATATATATATATATATATATATATATATATATATATATATATATATAAATATAAAGTACAAAACGTGACTAATGGTGTGAAAGGAGCCGGAGTAATAAATTACAATCTCGCCAGCTCCATCATAGTGGATTAAATTTTTCACTGGCGTATGAGTGAATAGTTTACAGTACAGGGAATTATTCATGCACATCCACTCTGTCAGTAGGGCAACGTTAGCATCCACACACTGGCTCGTGTCTTTCAGGATCCGAGAACAGGAGAGTGGAGGGAGATTGAGTGGTTCACTCCGTGCATTGATCTGGAGGTGATTGTGTGTAGTATAGTTCTTAGTAGGAGATTGTCTTGCCCACGCCGCTGGAGAGAGATGATCGGAAATTTTTTGAAGTGTATATATATATATATATATATATATATATATATATATATATATATATATATATATATATATGATCCTCGTATATCGCGATCTACTGCATACCTTCATATAGGATATACCTCCGTCTTTTTTCCCTCCATTCCTTTCACTTCCTGCCTCTTCCTCACCCGCATACCCTCACTCTCCCAATCCTTCTCCCACACAACACCTCCCTCAAAACCCCCATCCCACCCACCCACCCGCACTCTTCTTCCCCTCCTCCCCTCTCTCTTAACCCATCCTAACACCCTCCCTTCCTCCCTCCCTCATCGTACAACCCCCGCTAATAATGTGGTATTTGCTGTATCGTCCGTATTTATCAAGGGAGTCTTTACCCCCGGCGTGTTAACTGTGAACAAATCATCACCTAATATTTACACCAGGTTTGACGAGGCGAGTGGAGGCCAGGCCAGGCCAGGCAGACTGGGGGGACCGCCCTCCTCACCCGCCCAACCTGGATTAACTCGCCCTCGCTCCCTGGCTCAGGGGAACTGTTGACATTACGCAAGTTATATATATACCTTCCACCACACTTACAACGGCCATGGTTAAAAGCCCTTAATTATATAAACCAGTTTTGCCGGTTCGTTATGAGTTTATTTGTAAACTTCGTGATCGTGGCTTAATTAGATGTATTTTTGGGCGCTTGGAGTTTACTGGAAACGTTTCTGAACACACACACACACACACACTCGCACACACACACACACACGAGAAAAAAAAAAGCTGTTTGTGAGGAGATGTACAGCTTTTTAGGGACGAGTCCAAACAAGACAATTGAGCGCTTTACTGTCAACTTTGAGATCCCCGAGGTTCTCTCAAGATCGTATCCACCTACCGCATCTGGTAGATCTGAGAGAGAGAGATAGATAGATAGATAGATAGAGAGAGAGAGAGAGAGAGAGAGAGAGAGAGAGAGAGAGAGAGAGACCGCAAAGAGTAGTCTTCGATAACGTTGAACGTTTAGGGGATAACGCTGGGTTGTTGACGTAAGGTGGAGTCGGTTGCAAGTCTCTGGTGACTTGAGTGTCGACGCATGAGCACTACCTCATTCACGGTGCTCTCCTCCTCCTCCTCCTTGCTCACCTCCTCCTCCTACCCATCCTGTGGACGGTGGCGCCAAAGAGGATAATGAGTGCACGAAAAAAAGGATCAAGGGAGTGTGCCTCTGTGACTGAAAATACATTAAATGTTATACAGCGATAGAATTGTTAATCAACGAGGATTGGGCAGCACTGAATTATTCTGCAATTTACACGGTTAAGTAAAATTTACAACGGCTGAATAATTATTGTATCACGTATCAAGTCGTATAACAAATGAACGATTTACAGTAAGCAGATTTATGCTACTTTTCAAGTGTCGGAGTTAGAACATTATGACCGACATGATTACGTGTATTTTACGATGATCGTTAAAGAATCGTCCCTGAACTCGGTTAGATTTTTTACAACGGTCGCAACGGTCAAGTACGTAGTGTGGCAGAGTGTGGGAGCAACTTTGCAAGCAAAGGTTTCATTTGGTATGTTGATTATCAACAGGTAGGGCATAGTCCCATGAATATCTGTAGCCCAACCTGAGTCTGGGGACATCATCCAGGTGTCTACTACTCCTGTTGGTGGAGCCATATATATATATATATACATAGAATTGAATATGAGAGCTTATTTACTGTTATCGATCTTCTATTACATTCTCGTATTTTCTCAATATTACACTACCATTAGGTGGGTGCTCGAACACCAGGTGCCCAAAATTATCCACTTTATTCCAATCAAGCTTTCGCGCTCACAGAATCATCATCAGGTATAAAAAAAAGAAAAGACAAGAACTGCGTCACAAATCTCGGATATTGAATACTGCGGTACATAGAACATAAAAAGTGAGGGCAAACACATGAAGCGATAGAGATGAACAATATCATGAAGGTTAATGTAAGCTACAACCTAAATACAGAAAATGGACGCAAATGAAAAATAGTACAGAAGAGGAAACACAGAAGAACATTGTTACACGAAGTAGGAATATTAGACAGTCCATCACGAGATATACTTAAGTTAGGCTTAGCGAGACCGTTATTGTGTTCGTGTGGCGTTGAGGTCAGGTTGGGCTCGTCTGTCTCTCTCTCACTTTCTTAACCCAGGACCAAATGGGTCAGTGACACGTTTCCCCTGTCCTGAAATGATGGAATCGGTCGCTTGTGGGTGGTTCAGTATTGCGTCTCCCATGTTGATTTTAGAACAGGGACAGTTGTCTGCTACAGCATGTTGCTGACGAAGGCATGTCTTCCAATCTTGTTCACCTCCTTGAACAGTGTCCTAAATATTTTCGGACTTGACTAAGCGATGTTTTTAAAGAGCAATAGTCAAGGGGATAATAAATGTGATGTAGTATAAGAATTAACGTTTCCGGAGGGGTCGTGGACAGAAGGGATTGTAAGTCAGGCTGGATTCGTATTTTGGGGGATAAAGATGATGACGAGTTGACTCGCTTTAAGATCCTGTAAGAAGGGAATAGCAAATATGATTACCAGGGTGTCCTAATGAATCAAGAGGTCATGATATATAGATAAAGCCTTCCTCCTGTCGCACCAGGGAGCAGCTGTCGGAAGTTTGCAAAGTTCCCGCTATTTATAGTGGGAGGCGTGGCCGGGGCAGGTGGGTGCTGAACCGCTGGTGTTGTGTGTGTGTACCATGACGGTGAGGACAGGAGGCCCCTGGAGTCATCCCTGACACGGTCCACTTGCTGCGGCCTCATAACCCGGGTCGTCAGGGACGTGAGTTGCAGGCTGTTGGCCTTCGCTATTTTATTTTTGCCGGCAGAAACAAGAGTGAGTTTGTTTGTGTCCTCCCACAAGGTTGGTCCACGAACTAGGGGCCATAGTTATTGCTTTTGTGGGATGATGCGTGAAGTGTTTACAGCGGGTGAATTGAGGGTACTTGATGTTCTGTAGCTCTGAAGTTCCAGTATGAGTAGTTGTAGAGGATGGGAATGCCTTCATACGTCCCTCGAAGTAACTCGACTCTAAAGCCCCTGGCGTTCTTGTGGTTCCTACGGGCACATCAAAAGGAAGTGTATTCGCCAAATTCTTTCGTGAGGTCTGTGGTCTTTGTTCGGAAGTCATACCTGTGGGTTTGAATCCTGTTAACTGTGTTATGTACTGTTTTCTTTTTTTTCCTCTATACAGTCTTGTATCCTCGTACGGGACGTTGCTATGTCCATGTTGTCTTTCTATCCTTATTGTATTCTCGGAGCTCGTCGTCTTTTATATCCTTAAAAATTGGATGTAAAGATACTTTAGATATTTTTGGTAAAGTAGATTGATAGTATAATTGCGTTTCAGTTTTCGTATCTATTAATTTTCCCTGTATGAAGTTTATTCCAATTTCTGGTCTTGAAGCCTTATTATGCACAGCATTGGTAAACAACCTCCCCTTGCGCACGATGTCACTGCTCTTGAGTATATTGCCTTTATCTTTGACCTGACTCGGGTCATTGTCAAGGATCGTACCGTCGTGTTCAAGTGTTGTACACGAGTGCTAATGAGCTTTTATGTACTCAAGACCCATAAGCTTTCATTACAATATCTTTTTTTTTTCTTATGTATGTACGCCAGCGAACAGATAATTCTCTCTCTCTCTCTCTCTCTCTCTCTCTCTCTCTCTCTCTCTCTCTCTCTCTCTCTCTCTCTCCCCCCCCCCCCCAAGTTACTGATCGTGAAAGTGGAATTCTCAGTCAGCTGAAGTAATCTTGAATTCTTAGAATTGAAGTAACTTTGTTATGAAGTAATCTTGAATTATTAGTTGAAGTAACTTTATTAAAGTAACGTTTGGTAGGTTATCAGAACAGCAGGTAACCAGGGAACAGTTATTATGTTTAGCGTTAGTTTGTTTGCCTCTAAAGCGTTAGTTTGTTTGCCTCTAAAGCGTTAGTTGTTTGCCTCTAACACCGGTTGATTTAATGTGCCTACCTTGCTCACCCTGTGGGCGATAGCCCCATAGGATTATAAAAGTCCTGTAGGGCTGATACATGTAATTTCAAAGTTAGTTCACTGCATAATAATATTATGAAACTTTTTTCAGTACAACAGAAGCGTCTCTAACGTGGGAGCTGAAAATCCCAGAGCCCGCGACAGTTGGAGTCCAGGACGAGTCGGCCACGGTAACTCAGTGTGTGTGTGTGTGTGTGTGTACAAGTTATGGGGTTCATGCGGGGAGGTCAGACCTTGTCATTAATAGCCCGCACCGTCATGGTTCTCCCACTGTGTTTCCCAGTGGGTATTGAGCTCGTTAGTCATGGGTTTCGCGGCCAACCCCAGGACTCCAGGGGGAGGGGCGCGTCTCTCTCTCTCTCTCTCTCTCTCTCTCTCTCTCTCTCTCTCTCTCTCTCTCTCTCTCTCTCTCTCTCTCTCTCTCTCTCTCTCTCTCAGCAGCCACCATCTCCACCAGCTGTATGTATGTGTGTGAGGGGGTTGGGGATGGGTGGAGGCTGCTGGTCGAGAATGTGAACTACGGAGTATCACGAAGTTGTCCAGATTCAGTGGGGCAGTCTGCTGTGTATACCTCTGACTGATGTAGCCTGAGAGTCTATACTGGATAACACTGACTGGTGTGTGTGTGTGTAGTGTATGAACCACTCGTGTGATGCAGACAGTCTTTCAGTCTCAGTGTGACGACCTCTGGTTCCGATCCTGGCTGATGTAGAGCTTTGAATAATGTGATGTGTATCAGTGACTGGTCTAAGAAATGACTAGGCGACCAGTAAGTGGTCTACCAGTAATTGGTCTACCGGAGACTGGGCGAGAATCCTGAGATAAACGCGAAGTATGTATATATATATATATATATATATATATATATATATATATATATATATATATATATATATATATATTGCTGGTATTAACATACGGGTTCTCCATCCTTTGGGAGACTTGTCTTTTGACGTCGTATGGTACGCAAGTGTGGTCGTGTCATATTGCATCAGTATTACGGTCCTGATGTGGTGGATGTGGCGATTAGTGATGTTTAGATTCGAGGATGTGACGAGGTGATTGAAGGGGAGAGAGAGAGAGAGAGAGAGAGAGAGAGAGAGAGAGAGAGAGAGAGAGAGAGAGAGAGAGAGCTAGCTCCGTGTTGGTCATTGGAAGGGTGTTATTGATGGAGGGGCGTTACAAACGGGTGTATGCATTTGAGATGTGATTGATGGAGGGAGGTGAAGTGTTTTTTTTTTGGGGGGGTGAAGGGAATATATTGACTGTGATTGGTGGAGACAGTTTAAAGGTCTGAATATTTAAAGATTCGATTGGTGAAGAAATTGAGATGATAAAACTGGCGAGTGTTTCGGTTGATTTATTCATTTATCTCTTTATTTCTAACCTTTCTTTAACTGATAAAGTGTAGTTGAACTTTCTTTTAGTGCCGGGTCAAGATTATGAACCTTTTCACAGAAATTCTAATGGTGCATTACTACGAAATTGTCGTGTTTACCTATCATCCTTCCTTTGTCGTGCGTCCCATCCTTCCTTTGTCGTGCGCCCCATCCTTCCTTTGTCGTGCGCCCCATCCTTCCTTTGTCGTGCGCTCCATCCTTCCTTTGTCGTGCGCACCATCCTTCCTTTGTCGTGCGCACCATCCTTCCTTTGTCGTGCGCACCATCCTTCCTTTGTCGTGCGCACCATCCTTCCTTTGTCGTGCGCTCCATCCTTCCTTTGTCGTGCGCACCATCCTTCCTTTGTCGTGCGCTCCATCCTTCCTTTGTCGTGCGCACCATCCTTCCTTTGTCGTGCGCACCATCCTTCCTTTGTCGTGCGCACCATCCTTCCTTTGTCGTGCGCTCCATCCTTCCTTTGTCGCACGCTCCATCCTTCCTTTGTCGTGCGCTCCATCCTTCCTTTGTCGTGCGCACCATCCTTCCTTTGTCGTGCGCTCCATCCTTCCTTTGTCGTGCGCCCCATCCTTCCTTTGTCGTGCGCCCCATCCTTCCTTTGTCGTGCGCCCCATCCTTCCTTTGTCGTGCGCCCCATCCTGCGCTTGCAGGTACAGTGCGTGCGTTCCCACCAATTCTACTTGTTTACAAACACTTGTCGCAAGTTCCTCCGTCGTCCGAGGTTCGAATCTCTTATGACCAAAATAATTGATACTGGACCTCGTTAGTTTCGTATTCCAATCCGACCTTTTGGAATTTCAACATAACTTTTATATTGCGTGAAGAATGAGCTTTTTCCGATGCTGATTACTGTATAGGTTAGGTTCGAAAGGTCAAGTTTACATCATACATGAGCGTGTGTCGGTCAGGACTTTTGTACGGTTCGCTATTGCATTTCTGGCAGCTGGAGGGGGGCGGGGGTTTTAATCAGAATCGTGTGTAATATTTAGAACCACCTTTTGTGAGGCTAATTGACGTTTGAGGGTCAGGGGTCAGCGATCAAGGTCGATGTGCGATTTACTCCATCAAATGGTAAAACATGGCCTGTGTAGAGCAGAGTCGCCGGCGATGCAATCAAAGGGATTGATCCTTGTTATTAGGGTATGGTGTGTGTGTGTGTGTGTGTGTGTGTGTGTGTGTGTGTGTGTGTGTGTGTGTGTGTCCCCCTCTCCTCCCTGGGTGAGTCGGGTCGGCTCAGAGCGTTGTGTCCTTGTCGTCTGTGTCTGTGTAAGCAGGTGTGTCTTAAGGACGTAAGGTGACAGCAAGATGTCGCCAGGTATGTAGGGCATGAAGGATCTGGCAGAAGGACGTTCATGCTCGTCTAAGGATGGATGGCTGGTCTTGTAGGAGTGTTCGATGCCAGCCATCAACCTCTGATTACCTCCTACGGGACGGGGATAGGAGTGTGTGTGTGTGTGTGTGTGTGTGTGTGTGTGTGAGCATACATACGTAAGAGTAAATATTAAGAGACGGGTCAACACGAGTGCGAAATAACCTTCCCCTCTCCCAACCCCCGTAACACACACACACACACAGAGCGTCATTAAGAACTAATGTCACTTTAGTAAGCATGGACAGCTTGACGTATAAGCGCCATGAAGTACTTATTTGCCTAATTGGCCTTTGTGTTCCACCACCTTCCCCGTCGTAATCATCAGTCGCCATCGCAATTGGGTTGTTCGGCGACACTGCAACGATCCTCGACGTCGAATGATTATGTCACAAAAGAACTGGTTCATCATCCTCGTCCATTAAGGAGACCACTTCAGCCTGGGTCCAGTGGTGCTTGATGTGCCAGGATCTCGAGTCGTGTCTCGAAGTGATCCCCCTTTTTAAAGCGGCGTTGTTCACTGCGACATTAAGTGAACAATGGCTTCGTGTTGATGGAGGTTTAGGATTGTCTGGAGTACTAATTGTCTTTATGAGTTACTGAGCTAGATATATGTTTTTTTTTGGTTTTTTTTTGAGTAATGCTTGTCTCCATCGCTGTTGCTAATCGGCAGCATCTCCCCCGTTCTTAACGATTATATGAATCCCTTTTTACGGGTTTGGATTAATGTGTAGGGTAACGTGTTCCTATCCTTAGCATCCTCGTAGTGAAGAATACAAGGAGAGTCGTGTACGTCATGGGGGTATATCTTTATGGGGTAGGATGGGGTTTGTTTACCCCCCTCCAGCTGATTTCCCTCACCTGTGTAGATACCTTGATGATCGTGGGGCTATATATCAGTGTCGAGGAGCCTCACTTTGAGCTGGGTTTGAAAATGGTGGGTTTTTTTTTGCAAGGGGATTTATAAATGGAGAGGCGTACGTCCCTCAGACCTGATTGCAACAGGATGTGGACCCGTTTTTTGACCCACTGGGGACAATGGTGCAATCGTTGGGCATAATGGTACAGCAACCCCTTGATCTCAACGGTACAATCCTTGATCACAACGGTATAACCCGTGATCACAACGGTACAATCCTTGATCGCAACGGTACATCCCTTGATCACAACGGTACAATCCTTGATCACAACGGTACAATCCTTGATCACAACGGTACATCCCTTGATCACAACGGTACAATCCTTCATCACAACGGTACATCCCTTGATCACAACGGTACAATCCTTGATCACAACGGTACAATCCCTTGATCACAACGGTACAATCCTTGATCACAACGGTACATCCCTTGATCACAACGGTACAATCCTTGATCACAACGGTACATCCCTTGATCACAACGGTACATCCCTTGATCACAACGGTACAATCCTTCATCACAACGGTACAATCCTTGATCACAACGGTACAATCCTTGATCACAACGGTACATCCCTTGATCACAACGGTACATCCCTTGATCACAACGGTGCAATCCATCAGGACGATGGTTTGACCCTTGGGTATGAGGGCGTGACCTTTGACTCAACCCTAGAAAGGTCAGGTCGTAAGCTCCTCACTATTCTGTCACACAGAGTCATACCGTCGTGCTCAGTAGATCAACACTTCATGTATTATTCTTCCTTAGTGTGAGATATAGTCAGGAATGTATCTTTTTTCAGTCCGGTGAACAAATGTTTTACGTAATATATCTTTTATATATATATATATATATATATATATATATATATATATATATATATATATATATATATATATATATATATATATATATTTTCATGGAGGTTGTAGACCTATAATGCAGTCGATTTGAACTTGGTAAGTCATTACACATTTTCTCGCGACAGTCATATGGTTGTGTGGTGAATGGAAGGCACTGATTTAAGAGTCGAATACTCTGGCTGTTGCTCTGTAGGTACAGTAAGTGCTACATGCACGGTCTTCAACAGACTTCGGGACAAATGCATTTATGTTTGGTACTGACAATGGCCTCTCACACTCCCTCCCTCCCTCTCCACCTTTGGTTCAGACCACCCCCTTCCTTCCTTCCTTCCTTCCTTCCTCCTCCCACCCACCCGACTCCACTTTAGTGCATTAGTCGCACGTTCCACATCCATTCCGTCCACCAATACCTGTCCATATCAGTTTAGAGTTCCATCATTTACTTCATCGCGGCCGCTCTCTCCCAAGCATCACATTTCCTCTTGAATTTCCCGTTTGTTTGTCCCGACTTCACATCCGGCCCCCGGGGTGACCTGTGCTCTGCCACACGCTTCTTGGCTGCGCCTACCTCAACAGGTCCATATGTAGCGAGTGTCCTCATGTCCGTCGCCCCACCTGCCACTTCGTGGATTTTCCTTTCATTTCCTTACCGGGAGTTCCATCAGTTCGCTTCGTCTCACCTTCCGCGTGTGTCGTCATCGCTTCTCACGTGAGTGCTAAATATAAGGAGATATCCAGCTGTTAAAGGAAGTAAAAGCCTGAAAATGTAATTATCTGCCAATGTTAATGATCGTTTCTCCTAACGCAATTGCTGTACTCCTGTGTTACTGATAGTCTTACAAAATGGGAGTCCTGTTTAGATGTCGAAATTTCTTATCCTCCAAACAGTTGCTCCGTTTATACAAAGGATTGATGCGACCTTGTGTGAAGTATTGCTCTCGCAGCTGGGGGTGGTTCTAGCTCTGCATCTTTAATAGACAGAGTAGGCCGTTTTGATAACTGTTTCTTTCCCTACAGCTTGAAGTTTTGGAACACTTTAACCTCTCATGTCTTTCTTAGTAACTATAACCCGGCACATTTTAAGAAAAAAGTTTTTCACTTACTCCATAATTCATGAATACCCTCCCTTGTCTCTCCTTTTTCCCTTTCATTAACCTAAATATAATTCAGTAAAGACCCGACCTTGATAGGGACTTTTTTTTGGGACTGGAGCCTCCAACTTCAGAAAAAAAAAACACGCTTTACACCTTAGCCTGCTTGGTCTTTGCTGTCCTCATCCCTCCCGTGTGTTGTCCACATATGTGTGCTGATGTCACCGTCTTGATGGCTCCCTGCTTACACCAGGAACTAGGGCCTCTCGACACTACCAAGCACTCGCGCCCTACACATGATAAGCCTCACAAAACACCAGGGCCTCTCCCTCTACACACCAGGTCCCCTCTTGAACCAGGCGTCTTGGAAATACGTCTGTCGGAACGCATCAATTTATCATGGTCTCTTTATATACAGGAGTCATTTCACACATGAGAGGGCCTTCCCCAGACGAGGGTTCGTGACACACCATCCTCCCTCCACACACACACACACACACACAGGGCCCTCTATACATCATTCCCTCCTCCACACATTAGGGTGCTTCACACATCATCCTCCCTCCACCCACCAGGGCGATCCATACGTCATCCTTCCTTCACACACCAGATTCCCACCACCACACAGCCTCTGGACACACCATGATCCCATCTACGCACTTTTATAGTTTCTTTACATCCCACATCTCCTCCGTCCACCAGCCTCGAACTTTTGTTACACCAAGTTTTTCCCCACACACCAACTTCTACACACACTTACACACACACACACAACCACTCCAAACACCAGGGGCCTCTCTTCACACCAGTATTACCTCGACGCACCAAGCCCTCTTCACACGGGCCTCTATGCACATCAAGGCACCTCCTTCTCGCTAGACCATTTCCAAACCCTCGGGCGACACCATACGTAGCAGTGTGGCGCCTCAAATAGAACGAACGTCTGCCAGTGCTGCACGCCTGATGTGTCTTGATTCTTTTCAGGTACGTGCGTGTGTCTAGCCAGTCCCTGACGCTGTGGAGGTAAGGAGGTGGTTTCGTTTTTTAGTGTAGATGACGGGAACGTAATTTTCCATTACAGAAACAGTTATATTGACCGTCAGTAGACGAAGATCAACTGTTTTTCTATAGAAATTATTTCATGATTCCATGATTTTTTTTCCCTCTTGTTTGTGACATACAAAGAAAGTTTTCCTTGTAATTTGTGGAAAATAACGCCACCGTCATTGTGATTGTCTCGCTTATGGTGGATGACGTCAAACGCTTTCATACATATTCTTAGAATCTCTTAGTCTCATGCTCTCGAAACTTTTTCAAATGACTTGCATGTCTTCTCTTAGATCTTATTATCATTACACCTTGTATGTCATGTCTCCGTGGTTCGTTACCCCTCTAGTGAGAGTGAACTATGTCCAGTACAAGGCTCCCTTCAGCAGGTCCAAGTTCTGCTACGTCATGGTGAGTCTTTAAGCGACCCACACGGACATTAATTTCGACACCTTCGCGACCTCTCGCATTAGTTAGAAAAAAAGAAAAAGAAAGAAAACGAGATTAAGACGTATAATATCATACCCCATTGTGTTTATATGTGAAAACCAGCTGAGCTACTAGGATGGGAGAGAGAGAGAGAGAGAGAGAGAGAGAGAGAGAGAGAGAGAGAGAGAGAGAGAGAGAGAGAGAGAGGTGTTAGAGAAGTGTCTTATGTAAGGGATATTGCCTGCGGGCGAGATCTAAAGCGAGAGGTTGTAGCTGGCCCAGAGAGGGGGGGGGGATAAGTCGGCCTCAGAGGCCGGGTAAAAGGAGCGTCTTCAATATTCCTGCAGGAGGTTGCGGCGCCCCCAGCCAATATGGAGCCGCTAGACCGTGCACTTCCCATTTTCCATAAGTCTGAACCTCCAGTTTCACCTGGAGATTGTACCACTTCCCCCCCTCCTCCTCCTCCTCCTCCTCCTCCTCACTCCTACTCCTCCTCCTCCTCCTCCGTGCTACCTCCTTACTCCTACTCCTCCTCCTCCCTCCCTCCCTGCTGCTGTATAACCTTCCTCTCCCTCCTGCTGCGGGTGCTGTTAACCATTGCTGTGTCTGCTGTTTTTACTGCTGTGTTAGGTGCCGGTGCTCCTGCTGCTAGGCTAAACGCCGCTCTTCCTCGCTCCCTCTCCTGCTGTTGCTACTGGTAACGTTGCTATTCCCTGCCACTGCTGCAGTAGCTGCTGTTTCTCTCGCTGCCACTGCCCTCGACTCTAGTCTCTGTAAATGCACAAGTAGTGTTCATTGTGGTTTACGTAGGGTACAGCATTAGCCTGTATCTAACAGTAAATCATGAATTACACAGGTGGAGAAAAGGTTAGTTTATAATTTGTAACTTTATTACTATTATCATGATGAATAGTGTAGAGAATGCGAAGAACTCACAACACAGCGAAGCCCACGACCAGAGCCTGTGTGGGTGTTAGTGTTGACCTGCGAGTGTGGCGTTGGTCAGCTGGCATCATCACTCCCTCGCGGGGTTCCAGACCTCCATTATGATATTAAGAGCGAGGATATCACAACCAGACTTGAACGTTCAGACGCACTCACCCTCGGCGGTATATACACTGGGAGGAAGAGCTCAGTGCTTCGGATTATCTGTGAATCTCTCTCTCTCTCTCTCTCTCTCTCTCTCTCTCTCTCTCTCTCTCTCTCTCTCTCTCTCTCTCTCTCTCTCTCTCTCTCTGCAAAACCAAGACTGAGGATGAGGTCTTGATTTATCGCTCCTTCGGGAGGAAGAGAGGTTGGGAGAGGGGCTGTCGGGAGTCGTGGAGGTCGGGAGGGTGAAATCAGAAGTTATTTCTTTTTTTTTTTTTAAAGTCAAAAAGCCTCGCGAGTCATCCCATCCCGTCTGACATGAAGGGTTTCGGGAGGCTTCAGGGTTTATCTGGCCGTACCAGACTGATAAAAGAGTTGGATCTGGAGGTAATCGTGATGGCTTTTATCGAAGCTCTGATGGTGATGGGTGTGGGTCAGGCTCGTGTCGTCTCTCCTCAATCTTCAGACAAGTCAAGGTGTGAGTCAGTCATGAGTCGCCTCTTTCTTCCGTGTAGGTAGGACAGTCAGGGTTGCGCGTCAGTCTCGAGGTGCCTCATTGCCGATCTATGGGACCCAGAGTCATTGTGGGATGTTACCAAATCTTATTCAATTGTATATTAAAAAAGACTAATTTCGAAAAGCTTACCTCCTCCTCGAAGGATGATTTTGCTTACTAGAGTTCGCGTAGCACTTCAATAAAAGTAAATATAAGTGGCGAAACGAAAATAAAAGTAAATATGATAGTGGCGAAACGTCCCCCTTCACACACACACACTCACAGACACACACACACACACACACACACACGTCTGTCCATCCGCCCCTCAGCAGCAGGTCGTTGCTCCTGCGCCTCAGTCCTAATACAAGAAAGGATCAGAGCGACGCGATAGCCTCCTTCCCACCCTTGTGGCTCATCCGGGAGGCGGGAGGCGCGATAGAGAGACAATATGCTGCATTAGGAGGGCTTCGGAAGGCTCAGTGGTAGGGGAAGACGAGGAGGAGGAGGAGTTGTCTGAGAGTGGGGAGGGTGGGTTACCTCTTGACGAGCTGGCCAGGTGTGAGTGTGGAGGGCTGGCTCACGCTGGACCCCTTACCGTGTTCGCCATCTCACGACCCCAGTGTTGATGTCGTCGTGGCCAGAGAGGGAGCGAGGGAGGGAGGGATGTTAGATCGCTTGGCAGTAGCTGATGTGCGGAATCATCGACTGTGAAATAAGAAACAGGAATGGAATGATTATCGTTTTTCTATGATGATTCTCTCCCGCGCCTCACTTTACCTCGCCTTGTTACTCCCTCATATTCACACCGGAGGCGTCTGCATAGTGATACCGCCGTTCTCTCTGTGTTCATCCATCCTCCTCGTCCTCACCCCTACATTACAGCTAGGTGGCTGTAGTCTAGTATCGTCCCTCTTCTTCCCTCTCCATGTATTGTCTTCTGTTTCCATCTTCATCGCCTCTCTCTCCCCTTCCTCCCCCATGATGTCACCATACCTCCCTTCTCCTCCCTCCCCATGATGGTCGCCTAACTGCAGTCACCATCTCCACTTACCCCTCTCACCTTCCCTCTCCATAATGTCAGTTTCTCTTGCTCTTTTGTCTCGGGACTTGTGCCTCCGCCCGTCATCCCCACAAGACTGTATCACCGCAGCGGGCAAGGTTTGGTCTCTAATCTGATAATCCGGGTTCTCAGCGCCGCTCTCCTCTCGCGTCCACTCGTAAATATCAAAGAAAACCCATCGATTTGTTTCGTTTTATCTCCAGCGCGAAGCTACCTCCGCTATTTGGGGGCGTCTCGCTTCGCCTCTCCACCTCTCCACTAGAAGTGGCTATCTGGTGGTGGTGATAACGTTGGTGATGGTGTTGATGGGGAGGTCTGCATGCTGTGGTGATAGTGCTGGAGGAAAGGAGGGACTTAGGATTTTTCAGTTCGTGTATGTTTTATCTTCCTTTTGTTCTATTTTGTCGTCGAAGCACATGTCCATCTTTTGTGCCCCTGTGGTAGTGGGCGAGAACCTGTGGGTCGCCTATCCGTTCGCATCTGGAGGAGGAGGAGGAGGAGAGGAGTTAGGAAGGGTAGAGAGAAAAGGGATAGGTTGGCATGGAAGAGGAAATGGTAAATGTAATGGGAAGGAGGTTGTGAGTGAGTTATGAATGGCACGGTGGTGAGAGTAGACGAAAGGAAAAGAAAAAAAATATATATAGAGAGAAGAAAGCTTAAAGTATAACAGAGAAGGTTAGGAAGGTAGATAGGAAAAGAGGGGAAAGGGAAGGAGGGGAGAAGAAAGGGGATGGGGGGGGGGAAAGAGAATTAGGGAGGAGGAGAGAGGTAAGGAAGGAGGGAGAGAGGGAGGTAGGTAGCTGCCTGAGTGTCATTCCTGCGATGGTTATCAGGTGAGGGAGGTAGGGAAGAGCCTGGTGGTGGGTGATGCCCCGGCTATTGCTCATGTATCCCTGGGATCCGTTTCATGGGGTCGTTATCTCCTTTAGTGCCGGGCCCCTGGGAGGCGGCCACCACCACCTCTTGTTATCTTTCTTTTATTGCTTTTAATTATTGGGGCTGGGTAGTTTTGCTGAGAGTCAGAAATGCTGCGGAAGTTTATCATGTAACGAAGAAGGATGAGTTTTTTTTTTTTGTGGATGGTTCTCGTATGGTCAGGTCTTATGGAATTGGCGGAGAGGACGATAGTGATAATTAAAAAGTGATTTGAGAACTTGTTTGACAGAGGTGGTGATTTATCTTATTTTCTCTGTAAGGGGAATGCGAGTCTCCTTCAGGTCTACGTGAAAATATAGGGCGAGGTAGGTAGAGAAGGAAGACTCTTGAATACATGTCATCTGGGAATGAAAACAAAGAAAGAAGGTAGGAAAACATGGGACGAAAGAGTGGAAGGAAAGAGAGAGAGAGAGAGAGAGAGAGAGAGAGAGAGAGAGAGAGAGAGAGAGAGAGAGAGAGAGGTGGACGCGTCTACTGTCTTATGTTTCTCTACCTTCTACGTATGTCTAACCTCTCCTCCGACTCTCCTCCCCCCCCCCCCCCAAAAAAAAAGGAAAAAAAAATGACTCCTTGACGACCTTATATGAAAGAGCAGAGACATGAAGGAGGGCGATGAGCAAACTGGCCTTTCACCTGACCAGACCTAACTTCAGCCAAACACTACTTGCCCTCACCTGCCAGACCCCTAACCACGTCATCAGACCTAAGCCAGTCCGTCCTTGGTACGTCTGCCAGTACCTAAACACCAGAGTATCATATAACCTCTCTTAGTTACGAAGGTCTCAGCATGGTACCGCTTACCCCGCTCATGGTGTTTGTACATCTCCGCTTTTTATGGATGGGCCTCTCCCGGTTTACCATATAGATGGAAGCTGTAAAATATCAGTGTCCAGGTTCACGGAAGGATGCTGTCGGATGCCATGTATCTGTGGATTGTGTGTGACCAGGTGCTAGGGAGGGGCATGCCGGGTTAACATGACTGTGGTGTGTGTGTGACCAGGTGTTACACAGCATCTGAACCTCAGGAGGCAGCTGAGATTAATTATTTCCCCCCTCCTCACCTCAGTTTCATAGCCAATGATTACTGTGTTTCCTGTGGAACACGCCAGGTAGGTACCTTGTGAGTGATGATGGGCTCCAGAGAAACCTGTTTAAAAGTGTGCAGTGGCGGGAGGAGGGGCCCAGTAACGCATGATTTAACTTCCTTCAGACAAGATGTATAGGTACCTGGGGAGGTTTAAGCCATTTCTTCTCAGGCAGTGGGTTTAAAGGTGAGGTTTTGGGAAGGTGGTGGTAGTGACTGTCGCTGGACACTGCAACACTGTGGAAGTTCCTCCGAGAAACAGTTCCAGAGATATGAGTTTTACACACACACACACACACACACACACACACACACACACACGAGAGCCACCGTGGTGTTGTGGTTAGCATTACTGACCTCGAGTCAGCACGCGTTCCCTCGAGGTTGGGTTATTTCATTGTGTGTGTGTGTGTGTGTGTGTGTGTGTGTGTGTGTGTGTGTTCAGTCAGTGTTGTATTTATATGGGTGTTGGGGTGGATGTGTGAGTAGAGGCTACTGAAGTTTGAAGCAAGGGTAAGCTTTTTATTCATCTATATATTTCATTTATTTATCATTTATTATCTTTTTTTTCAGTAGGGGGTTTTGATTCTAGTGCATAGAATCGGGTACAGAGCATTCCGAGGTGGGACCTCATTGGGAGCGTCTCTGTCTCATTGCGTAGGTCTGAGTGGTTATGACTGGTAGGCAGCCAGTGTTGGTCCCTGAGTGTTGATATCGTGCGTGGCTTGCAGCTCTGCCATACTTGCTTTTGAGAGAACGGAAGACGTAAAGATCTGGCGGATGAGCCATAGTTTAACGTATGTGTTATCAAGCGAAACATCCGTACTTATATTTGCCTCGCGCACACAACATCTGACTGTTGTACCCAGATGATTGTAATCATAACTTTTAGCTGCTCAGGAGGCACAGGATAGATAGATAGATGGATGGTTGAAACAATAAGATATACACATGGATCGGGAATTCTTTTATGAGTCGTGCTTCCATATCATACAAGCTGAGTAGTCATATATCCTCATTCCTCTTAATTAGTTGTTTGTATTTACATTTAAATGCGTGGAAGGTGTATTTTAAACGTTCGTGAAGTCGTTTTTTTTTTTATGAAAATGATGCTATTTACCGTTGGTCGTAAGTGGACGTTTTATGGTCCACTTATAGTGTCGTTTTATGGTAATTGTCTCCCATGAACGTACACGAGAGCAATCAACTCGGGTGTTGTTTTCTCATTACCACATGATTGTTAAGGTGAGGGCGAGTTGTTTACGACTGGGACATGGCCGAAATATCGCTCGTTTTGTATGTAAATGTTTCAGTATCTGTGCACTCAGTGGTATTTGATTATTTGATTACGTATGATTTATTCCCAAGTCTATATATATATATATATATATATATATATATATATATATATATATATATATATATATATATATATATATATATATATGCGCACACGTCTCTTTTGACGAGGCTCTGTTGTCGAAAGTAAAGACAGACAGACAAACAACCCGTAAGAACAGCTCTGCATTGGGAAAAAAAATACCTTGCAGGAGTTGCCTCCGTAGAGCCTTGTGTACAGTTCCTGCCAGGCGGAGAGACGTTGGTAGCAGGGGCCTCTTGAAGTCTGCCCCTCCCAGGTAAGGAAACAGGAGAAAGGTGTTCCCATTTTTTTTAGACAAGGCCATAAATAATACACCTCCCCCCCCTCCCTCCACTTTTTCCCCTCCCCCACCACTTCGTTTCTGGAGCATTTGACGCGAGCCTTTCTCTTTGCATTCTACGATGTCATGTTACGGGAGAAAGACTCGTAGTAGGAGAGAGAGAGACAGGGCTGCGAACACTGCAAAAAAAAAAAAAGAATATATACAGGAAAAGTATTAGTGTGGGGGGAAAAAAAAAAAAGCCCCGGAAATATATTGCAGTGGCCAAGAATCATGGGAATAAAAGTTTTCCCCACCGTGAAAAATTGAGACGCTGGGGATAAGTTGCGCGCTCTCTGAAGTCTGTCTGAATTGCGCCGTAGTGAGGGAATCTTTAAAGACTTGAGAAGAGAAAAAAAAGTTCCAACATTTTTATAGGGAGGTGAATTGTGTTAATGTGTGGCACTTTGCATATGAAAGGCAAGGGTAACTGATTACGTTTTTTATGAAGTACGAAGAGGAGGAGGAGAGAAAAAAAGGAATTAAACTGGATATTGTTTCTCAAAGATGATAGAAAGTTTTTTTTTTATTATTTGGTTTATTTATATCTTCTTTTTATATATGAACGTGAATGATATATATATATATGTGTATATATATATGTGTGTGTGTATATATATATATATATATATATATATATATATATATTTTTTTTTTTTTTTTTTTTTTTTTGCCGCTGTCTCCTGCGTTTGCGAGGTAGCGCAAGGAAACAGACGAAAGAAATGGCCCAACCCACCCCCATACACATGTATATACATACGTCCACACACGCAAATATACATACCTATATATATATATATATATATATATATATATATATATATATATATATATATATATATATATATATATGTGTGTGTGTGTGTAACAAAAACAGTTTATTAAGTTGACTGTTGTGTCTTTCGTCCTTCTTGTATTGTATGGGAACTTCCTCTCCTATCATTCAACGTTTTAAAAACTGTTATGTGCTGTAAGTGTACACAACTTACTCTTGTCACTTTATTCCAGTAATCCACAAAGGTATTTCTGTACATCATCGTAAGCACGATTTTGGTATATTTCCCTGTTATGGCTTGTGGCTATTCTATTTCTGCATCTTTGGAAGAATTCTTCATTTTTAACGCTGGTATAAAAGCTTGAAGGTTCTGATCAAGTCTCCTCTTACTCTTCTCTCCTCCATGGGAATAATTTGTTTCATTACGGTGCCAATCTTATCTTGCGCTCCTATGGACCTTCTCTATACGATCTTTGTGATTCTGTAGTATTGCGTGCAGCTGGAAGAACTGTATTCTAGTTTTTTCCCTTTTTTTTCTTATCATTCGTGTGTTACGAAGGGAAAGCTGTAAGGTCGTATTGCCATGTCATCTTGACACCACACACACACACACACACACGCTTAAATCACACACCCATTTATTAACCTGTCCGGAGAGGGAAAGGATCTGCTAGATTTGTTGTCAGTTGTGTATCAGTTATATGTATTGCATGATGTATTTATGCATGTTTGTTTAATTAATCTCTGTATATATGAATTGCTTTATGAATGAAAAAAACGTGAAATGTCGCATTTCACACTCTGGATTTGAATGAAATGGGAAAATATGAATCATAACCTGGGACACACACTGATGGTTGTGTTGGATGAGACTTGTTGAGTGACGTTGTCGTGTGTGTGTTGGACATTTGGTTGTTCTTAGAAGTATAAGCTTAGACCACTTCAGAACATCAGTTCGACCTTTGTATGATGGCGTGACCCAAGGGTCGTGCCGTCATGGTCAAAGGTCGTACCGTCATTATCAAGGGTCGTGCTACTGTAGATGGTGTTGGCCTGTAACCCTGTCACAACCTCCGCGTTACTCCACCTCTGTTGGTGATGGCCCGAAACCCTGTCGCAACTCTGACTCTTCACCTGGAATGACTTGAAATTCTCAGCAGACCTCTCTCTCTCTCTCTCTCTCTCTCTCTCTCTCTCTCTCTCTCTCTCTCTCTCTCTCTCTCTCTCTCTCTCCGGACTCCCATCTTTCAGGCTCCTCGTCGTTCATCGGTCTGAAGAAAGCCTCCACCCTCACTTTTACCCCCTCCCTCCCTCCCTCATTAGGTGTATAGAGATAAACCCTACCTCCTCCTCCTCCTCCCTTAATTTTTTCCTCCTGAACTCCTCCCCGTCAGCTGTATAAAGACAGCGCCACCTCCACTTCTCCGTCGGCCCGTTCCCGGCAGCTGTTTAAATATTGCTCCCGTTTCCCAGCTTTCCTCTGAACCTCCATTAGCTATTAAGAGGAAGCCCTTCTACCCTCATACTAACGACTTGGCGCAGCCGTTCATGGTAAATACAGTAGACATCGCTGGAAAGAACTAGGGGGGTGCGGGGGGGGGGGGGAATCAGAAAAAGAAAAAGGCTTTAACGTGAAGAGTGACTGGCATGTTGATATGGCTTCCTAGGTACAGGGAAGACAGAACTTTTTCGACTCCCTGAGTACATGGTATTGAGAATGACATGGCGACCAAGACGCATGGACCCCAGAGAAGTCTGATGCCTGGATGCATGGACGACAGAGCAGTTTGATGCCTAGACGCATGGACCACAGAGCAGTTTGATGCCTGGACGCATGGGCCACACATAAGTCTGATGCCTCGACGCATGGACCACACACAAGTCTGATGCCTAGACGCATGGACCACAGAGCAGGATGATGCCTAGACGCATGGACCACAGAGCAGGATGATGCCTAGACGCATGGACCACAGAGCAGTTTGATGCCTAGACGCATGGACCACAGAGCAGGATGATGCCTGGACGCATGGACCACACAGAGCAGTTTGATGCCTGGACGCATGGACCACAGAGCAGTTTGATGCCTGGACGCATGGACCAAGGAGAATTCTGTTGCCTGGACGCATGGAGGACCACAGCGCAATCCGATGCATGGACTCGTGGACTGCAAAGATTAAAAGGATCGTGCATTCATGGACTGGGGGAACAGTCGACCTGGACAATTGAACTATAAGACATTTTAGTGTCCGGATAAAACTTCGTGAGATGAACCGTTAGCTCAAATGACTCTCAAAAGAACAATTGACTTATGAGAACAGAGAGTCGAGAACTGACCATCTGTACACTAACTTAAGACAGAGGAAGTGAGAGAACCTCTATACCAGAGAAACTGGAATACATCTGATTACATGGACGTAAGTAATGGGAGATCAGACACGCAGCTTGGTGACGCTAAAGCAACGTTCTTCACCTTGACGCATTTATCTGGGAACAGACTGTGGTAGTAAAGGGAGATGGGAAGGAAAAATACTCTCTCTGAAATTCAGCTTAAAATGCGAGGAAGAAGTTGTCACTTAGCGTCCATTAGTGCTCGTCTCTCCCGTATGAAGCCAAAACCTCATAGTGCGCCGGGCACTCGAGGATCTGGTTCCCTCCCTCACTCCTCGCAAACACACACCACTCCTCGCAAACACACACCCTCCTCCTCATTCCTCGCACACACGCACACATCCTCCTTCCTCGCGCGCACACATATACTCACACCCTTCCTCCCTCACTTCTCGCACACACACACACACACACACACACACACACACACACCTTCCCTCACTCCCTCCCTCACTCTTCGCACTCGTTCCCATGGGTTTCAGGATGGTCTCTAGGTTTTTTTTTTTTCTTCCCAGGGTTTTCCGTATGCTAGCCTTAGGCTCTGCCTTATCTGACACCTTTGCTGAAGGTGCTGTGGTCTCCCAGTTGCTACCACTCTCTTGGCTTGGCTTCAAAAAGTCTGCCATTCCGAAGCGTAGAATATTTTTCTCCTTCGTTCTTCTTTACTGGCGTCGGCTTATGGTAGTTTGTCTTTCTCGGTCTTCTATATCTCCGGTGACTGTTACATTATCGTAATCTGATTTCATCTATTAGTTAATGTTGGGTGGCTGCGTATCAATGTCCCTAGCTATTCTCATCTTCACGTTTTTAAGTCTGATGTGTGTGGATGGATTGGTCCTTCGATGTCGTCGTCTTTGTGTACGAGGTTTTTAACACTTGACAATCGCGAGTCGTGGTTGTCAAACCTTAGGTCTTGTACTCGGCTATGGTTCTCCGTCGAGTGTCGTGGTTTCTCAAGTTCCTCATCTGTATAATAATACCCCAGGGGGCAGCTGCCGGCCCTGGTGCAAAAGCCTCGGTCATCGCTCTAGGCTCCACGAGAGAGAGAGAGAGAGAGAGAGAGAGAGAGAGAGAGAGAGAGAGAGAGAGAGAGAGACTAGCGCCTGTCCATCTTGTTTTCACCTCCCTCAGAATTCTTCAATTTCCTACCATGGATGAACAGTGTTCGTGGTCGTCCAGGCTTACCGATTGTGGAGGTCGTAGTGTGCGTTTGCTCTGTGTGTGTGGGGGGGGGGTGAAGGTTGTAAAGTGCGTTTGCTGGGGGGGAAAAGTCGTACTGCCTTTACTGTAAGGGGAAATATTGATGCGTTGAGTGTGAGTATGCTAACGCACTCTCCGTGAGCTGGTGTGCTGGTGCTATGGGTGCGTCGACTGGAGTCGTGCGTGTGCGTCCGGGGGGGTTTTTTGACTGGAATTTTTTTGGGGGGGGGAAGGGGTTTTTTTTTTTCCCCCCCCCCGGGGGGCCCCCCTTTTTTTTTTTTTTTTTTTTTCTTTTTTTCTCTCTCTCTTTTCCCCCCCTTTTTTTTTTCTCTCTCTCTTTTTTTTCCCCCCCCCGGGCCCCCCCCCAAATTTTTGGGGGCCCCCCCCCCCAAAAAAGGGGTTTTTTTTTTTTGGGGTTTATTTTGGGGGGGGGGAAATTTTGGGGGGAAAAGGGGGGGCCCCTTTTTTTTTAAATTTTGGGGGGAAATTTTTTTTAAAAAAGGGGGGGAAAAAGGGGGGGGGAAAAAAATTTTCCGGGGTTTTAAAAAAAAAAAAAATAAAAAAAAAAAAAAAAAAAAAAAAAAAAAAAAAAAAAAAAAAAAAAAAAAAAAAAAAAAAAAAAAAAAAAAAAAAAAAAAAAAAAAAAAAAAAAAAAAAAAAAAAAAAAAAAAAAAAAAAAAAAAAAAAAAAATCCAAAAAAAAAAAAAAAAAAAAAAAAAAAAAAAAAAAAAAAAAAAAATTTAAAAAAAAAAAAAAAAAAAAAAAAAAAAAAAAAAAAAAAATTTTTAAAAAAAAAAAAAAAAAAAAAAAAAAAAAAAAAAAAAAAAAAAAAAAAAAAAAAAAAAAAATTTTTTTTAAAAAAAAAAATTTGGGGGGAAAAAAAAATTTTTTTGGGAAAAAAAAAAAGGGGGGGAAAAAAAGGGGGGGGCCCAAAAGGCACCCTTTTTGGGGGTTTTAAAAAAACCGAAATTTTTTTGGAAAAGGGGGGGGGGGAAAAAAAAGGGGGGGTTTTTTTTTTTTTGGGGGGGGGAAAAAAAAAAATTTTTTTAAAAAATTTTTTTAAAAAAAATTTTTTAAAATTTTTTTTTTGGTGGTGGGTTTTTGGGGGGTTTTAAAAATTTTTTTGGAAAATTTTAAAAAAAAGGGGGGTTTTTTTTTAAATTTTTTAAGGGGGGGTTGGGGGTTTTTTTTTGGGGAAAAGGGCAATGGGGGTTGGGGGGAAAAAGGGGGTTTTTTTTTTTTTGGGGCCGGAAAAAAAATTTTTTTTGGGGGGGGGTTTTTTTGGGGAAAAAAGGAAAAGGGGGTTTTAAAAAAACCCCTTTTTTTTTTTTTTTTTTTTTTTTTTTTCTTTTTTTTTTTTTCCCCCCCCCCTCTTTTTAAATTTTTAAAAAATTTTTTTTTCCGAAAAAGGAAATTTTTTCCCCTTTTAAACCTTTAAAAAAAAAAAAGGGGAGGCCTTGGGTTTCCCTTTTTTTAAAAAAACCCTTTTTGGGGGGGGGGGGGCCCCCCTTCCCCCCTTTTTTCCCTTTTTTATATATATATATATATATATATATATATATATATATATATATATATAAATATATAAACACACACACTTTGTATACGTAGATGAATCACAAAAGAGTGCTTCGTTCATGAATATTCTGGAAAAGCGACAAGGAAAATGGGAAGGCAAAGATCTGAGCACTTTCGTGATAATTCACATCATCAGAGATACAAAGATGTTCTCTGTAGCTCTGAAGATGTGATTTCCCTTCAAAAGCTCTCGCCATCTTTGTTCTTTCATTTTCCTCGTAGGTACCAGCATTACATATATATATATATATTATATATATATATATAATATATATATATAATATTATATAATATATATATATATTTATGTGTGTGTGTGTGTGTGAGTGTGTGTGTACTGCCTTAGATTTATGTGATATCAGTCAGTTTTTAAGAGAGGGAGGCCTTGTAGGTTCTTTCTTACCTCTCTCACCTCTCCATAGTGACCATAGGGTTAGAGTGCGTACCACCCTCTGTACGGGAGCAATGTGATCAATAGGCAAGGGTGACGGGGGAAGGAACCCGTACAATGGGGGTTGATGAGCTTTAGTTGATAGGCCGGCAAGTCACAACTCCTAGGTCCCATAATGCGCGTGGGGGGGTTAGCTGCACCTTGGGAGGAAAGCGTAGGGTTTACGTAAGGGTTCTCCATCTCTCTCTCTCTCTCTCTCTCTCTCTCTCTCTCTCTCTCTCTCTCTCTCTCTCTCTCTCTCTCTCTCTCTCTCCAATGACCCATAATGCATCAGGTGGGAGTGCTACGCCGTGGGAGACGAGCGTAGGGGGTTACGTAAGAGTTCCTTCCTCCCAGGTCTCAGAATGCCTCCTAGGTAAGCTGCAGTGTGGGAGGAGAGCGTGGGGTTGTGCTGTGTTAATCAGCTGCCGCAGTGGACACGGGTTGGCGGTGTGTGGGGTGGAGGGGCGCTCCGGCCTGCCCGCTTCGTTAGTAAGGGTCTGGTGTCAGATGCCAAGTCAAGGGTGGACACCTGTAGGGTGTTATAGCTTTGTGGGTGTCCAATGCGATGCCGATAATCGAAGATATGGATCTCTCTTGCTTGTTGACTCCTTTAAGTACGACTATACTACTCCTTGAGCACGACGACACGACGCCTTGAGCACGACAGTACGACCCCTTGATATGATATCTTTGGCCTTTGATCTAGTCACGTCCAAGGCCAGACCATCATGCCCAAGGGCTGTACCGTCGTGCTCGAGGGTAACACCTTCATGGCCACGGTGTTGAACGACATCCTCGTATTCCTCACTCGAATGTCTTTTGACGACTCATACCAAAGGACATCTTATTAGCCGTTATGTATTAGGAGGGGCGAGTATGTAGTGCTAGTATAGTGCTGGATAATACGAAAGACGAAAGTGTATTACACGATCCATTCTTTCAGAACAGGGGATGTTTGTATAGAACTGGAGAGATTCTTGTAGAACAAGGTAGGTTCTTGCAGAACAAGGAATATTCCGGCAATACAAGGAAGATCCTTGCTGATCACGGAACAGTCACATGGAACAGGTAAAATTCTTGTGCTCCAGGGAACAAATGTTATCTTTTGACGGCGTGACATTCTGATCTTTGCAGCAAAGAAATGGCAGGTTTATTGTGTGTATTCCATCCCATGCCGTGGGGCGAGTGAGTGTGAGAAAAAAAGAGAAGCAAGAATCCTGATTGAAAGAGTATTCCACAGGGCCAGGGGGTGCTTATCCACGCTTATTACCAAACCAATTAACTCTGTGACCTTACGATCTCAGAGGCTTGATAGGGTTAAAGGTTATCAAGGTCCGTCATTATGCTAATTCTAGTTATTCTGTCTCCATTCGATAGCAGCCCATTATGCCCGACGGCACGCCCCTTTGAGCACGACGGTACGACTTTCCAAGACATCCGTTGGAGCCCTTTATCCTTACGGTAAGGACCCTTGGGTATGATTGGCGTGGTGTTGGCGCTGAACATTAACACAGTCGGGTCAGAGATCGGGGGCCATCATAACTTAGGGTCGTAACGTCGTCTACCTACTGGCTTATACAACCAAACAGAAGATTTCAAGGTAATGTAAGATGAAGCATTTATTTTTCACACGGTCTTTTTTCATGCTTAAGTAACGGTTCAGTGAATCAGAATCAGACTTTTGAAGTGGAGGATAATAAGTGTGAAAAAGAGAGAGAGAGAGAGAGAGAGAGAGAGAGAGAGAGAGAGAGAGAGAGAGAGAGAGAGAGAGAGAGACGCTGGACACTAGTAACACCTACATACATAGGCACGTTAGGGTAATGTTGCTCCTGTATAACTCTAATGGAAAGACTCGGACAGTGATTGGTGACCGCTATCGTACCATCAGACAAGGGAGCGCAGCGTGGGACGCGTCCAAGGGAGTCTACCTTTATGAAACTGTACTGACGTCTCCCAACTTCGCTTCACACATAGCCTTTCCTCATGTCGTGGAGACGTGACGCTGTGGTGAAATCGGTCTCGAGGCCAGGATTAGTCCACTGTCATTGTCTCATCAAGCAACTGACCTGAACTTGTGAGGACCTGGTGTTACCTAGGTAGGTCATAGATCTACGTAGGGCCCGAGCAAGTAGACGACACTGACCTACGCAGCGGGAAGGTGACGTTTGTGACCTACGTAGATTACAGACTAAGGACCCCAAGCATGTGGACCACAATGACCTTCACCACGGGAAGTCCCATGATCCTCTAGGGGGCGCTCCACCATAATGGATTTGGCGGCCACGCCCACACAATCAATGCTATCGACGTGGCTGACCCATCTTGCTTCAGGTGTACCTGGGCATCATTGTGGTCATTCAGTCAAGTGGATAACTTGCCTCAGACCACAAGTACCGCTATGGTGACTGAACGCCCATGTAACCCAGATTTATCACAGGGTCTGAGGGCCTTCTCATTGGGTAGCAGCTCCCAAGTGCTCTGATTTGTACTCCTTCGGTAGTACAACTGTGGAACATTGTTATGTTAAAGTAACTTGAACTACGGGGCCTGCAGTCACGCCTCTTGCAGCACAAAGCTCAAAACAACACCGGGTCATAAACTCAAGACCTTAATAACGCCTCCTCCCTTCTGCAGAAGTTCCATGAGACCCAGCATTTACTCGGCTCATCTCTTGCACCAACACCAGCATCACGGGAACAACCATTAGAACTTCATGTCAGCTTGCCTCAACTCACATCACCTGTGCTTCATGTAGAAGCTGTGTCTGAGCTGTGCCTCTGTACTTACCCAGTGAAGCTCTGTTGTTACTCATGTTTCCGTGCCCCTCTCACAGTCCCTATCATCCCTGAAGAAGCCAGAGTCCATAAGAATCACACATGCATAAGAAAAAGGAGAAAAAAAAAGAACATGTGTCCATATATTTTTTTAGATGGTCAGTTTGACCGATCTTGATTTCTAGCATAGAATCACCGACCACAACGATGGGAATTTTCATGTTTAATCCCTCGAGCACGACACCACGACCCTTGAGCACGACGATGCGACACCCTCCTTGGGTATCGATGGCGTGGCCTGTTTCACCCAGGGTCGTACCGTTATGCTCAAGGGATTGTGCCATCGCCCTCAAGAGTGGCGCTGTTGTACTCACCGATTTTTGCATCGCCGTGTTCAGAGGTCGCACCGCCGTGCTTTTAAAGGGGGGGTTATAAACAAGCTATCCATACACCAACTGCTGTGACATTTCTCCACCCCTTTTAGCATCGGTCGTAGCGCGTCTGCTTAATCTGATCTCTCCGTGTCGGTTTTACGACCCCCATGGTAGAGGTGGCAGTGCCCTAACACAGATGTCTCGCACACCACCCCCTCTCACGTGGTCACCACCCCCTTGATGGTTGATGGCCTACGCCTCTCCACCAGTGCGTGTGACGCCTGTATTTCCCATCATGCAGACGGGTGTGGAGGCGCAACATCTCCTCCCCTCCCGGCAAGACGAATTAATCCTCGCCATCGACACCGGCCTTCCATTGGCATATCTTTTTCTCACACTGTCGCCGACCCGGAGACGAGGTATGAACGTCACAGGCACGAGGTGTAGATAAGGCTGCCAGACCCACACGAGAAGAGATAAGATAAGATTCCGGAGGCTGTTGTGGACGTATTTTATTGATGTTTATGTTCTTGAAAGACTGTGTGTATGTATGGCTGCTTTTGCATAATCATTTTTGTATTGAGAATTGTATAAGTTATCCCATCCCCACGTATGGGAGGAGGTGAAGAGGTGTGAGAGAGGACGAGTAGGAAGGTGGAGGGTAATGGCATTCGAGTCGTGACTTTGGTCGGTCCTTCTGGACATACAAAACGCGTCGTTGCTTTTCAGTTGTCACATCCTAGAACTAAGGAACTGGGAAGTGGTAACGCGTACCTCACTGGATCCACCTTCTAATTTGATCAGTGTTCAGTAGATATCCGGATTGGAACATCAGATCCACCGCAGTCAGTAAAGAGAGGGAGAGAGAGGTGGGAATTTGGAGACCTCTTCCCATCACAAGTCGTTTACAGCCACTGGAAGAGGCTGCCAGTACCGATTGGATTTTCCTAGTGGTCAAAATGATACAGTATATATATATATATATATATATATATATATATATATATATATATATATATATATATATATATATATATATATATACACATATAATCACTCCGTTAGATAAGAGGGAGGTGTGTTGATATATGTATGTGGATTCTTTGGCTACCAACAGCTGATTGCCATCGAGCTTGAGCCTTTGAACATACGTCAGACATACAAAAATTTGAAGGTTTATTGTTGTTAAACCTGTAGTTAATGTCTTGGTTATTTGGGCTGCAGGCTCGACCATCTGCCAGGGTTTTTAAGGTCGTAGACGTCGAGTTCGAACCATCAGACGAAATATCTTCAGCGTCCCTTTTTGGTGTTGAGGATAATTGATTCCAAGACCACAAACGCTCTCGCTATCTGTTATTTGACTTCCCCCGTTCGAGACATTTAGAAACAGTTCTAAATCACAATACAAACTAAGCTTAAGCCTTGACCAAAGTTAAGAACAATTTAAAAACCGTTCCAAATCGCAGAACAGACTGTAAGACTTGAGCCTTGACCAAAGTTAAGAAAAGTTGAAGCTCCACTAAATCGAATAGCAAACTGAAACTTGAGCCCTTCACCAAAGTCATCTAACTTGCACTGAGAGTAGTTGCTGGTCAGGTTATTTATTAAGTAGCAGGAAGTCTCGTGTACTTCGCATTACATTACTGAGGAGGAGCAGAAACTCTTCTCTGGATCAGCCAAGCAGAAATCCATGCTTTTCCATATCCAATCCTACTCTCTAGATTCGTCTTTCACGTGTTAACCTGCTGCTTTAAAGCATTGGCCATAATCATTTTTATATCATCCTCAGCTCTCTCTCTCTCTCTCTCTCTCTCTCTCTCTCTCTCTCTCTCTCTCTCTCTCTCTCTCTCTCTCTCACGACAGATACCATAAGATGGCTACCGCTTTGTTTGTGGAAATTATTAACCCATTGTGAGGCAAGTCCGTTGCAGTCTCGCGCCAGAACTTTCTTCGCGGGCTTTTATTTTTGTATTTATTTATATTTTCCGCATAGCAGACGACGCTTCCGGACTCTGTCAACAGTGGCTGCGAGGGAGGAAGTGTGGTGTGGTGTCCTGGTGGAAGGAGGGGCCGGCCGGCGTCACCAGGAAGAATGGGAAGGCCAAGAGGAGTGTGGTGCCTGACCTGGTGGTAGTGTAAAGGTTACGAATTGACGCCTCTTGTCTGCGTCGAGCTGGCGTTCCCCTTTCATCTATAATCGTAATTACGTAGCTGGTCATGGAAGGTAAAGTAGAGGAACAGGAGGAGGAGGAGGAGGTAGAGGGGAGAGTTGAATGATCTATGGTATACAGCGCTCCCGTGTTGTATGATATTTTTTCGTATTGTCCCAAAGTTAAGTTTGAGAATATTGGGATGACGTTATTCACGAGTGGTTTAGCATTCTTTTTTTTTTTCAAAGGCTATTTCGCCGGCGACAGCTGGCGGGGACCGCCATAACCTCTGCTGGGAACCAATTAGGATGGTGTTCGTTGCTTCGCTTGGCACGGTCTCTTGTCTCACTAATGTCCCGTCCTCAATTAGATCCGTGTTGCGCCAACCAGAAGAACACTGATCGTGGAAAGGGTCCTGGTTTTACCTAAACACTGGGAACTTGTGTGTGTGTATATATATATATATATATATATATATATATATAGTCTTAGTCAATAGCCGTATACCTCCAGAATTATGACTTCTCATTAAAAAGTGCGCTATTTTTCCCAAATTCTGCCCATAAGTTTTTTTGACTTTGGTTAGAGGAAAAAATGCATGGAGACATATGTTGTACATGTGTACATATCCTGGTCGCTCATCTGTGACACTTGGCGTGTTCCACTAAATTCGTCGTCTGTCCACACACTCTCAGATATCGCCAAACCTTGTCTTGCAGTGAACCACCCCTCCTTCAGCCCACTCCCATGCACTGCATATATCTAAGACTCCACGCAGTGACCTTCTCCTGAAGTTTGTGCACTGTTATGTCACGGTGGGGTTAGGTCTGCCGAAACCCTCATGAATGTACCAATCGGTTAAAAGGCTCTCATTTGTGTTACTGTACTGGAGAGACACGCATCGCCATCTGTGTTGGTGTGGATGGAGGCTACGCTGCAGGCGCTTGTACCATTTTGTTATAGTGATGTCAAAGGTCACACGACTGTGTGGATGGAGGATGTGTTACAGTGGTTTGTACTCTCCCCCGATACAGTGAGGGGTGGAAGGTCACATGATTATGTTGTGGACGGGATGGGAAGTTATGGCACAAGGGGAACGCACCTCTCTATTATGATAAGGTTGAAGGTCACTCATGAGAAGGTAGTAATTTCATCGTTCTTCAAACATTCCTCAGCTTTGCCCTGTCTTCACCTCTCTCTCTCTCTCTCTCTCTCTCTCTCTCTCTCTCTCTCTCTCTCTCTCTCTCTCTCTCTCTCTCTCTCTCTCTCTCTCTCTCTCTCTCTCTCTCTCTCTCTCTCAAGCATTTTGCTACCCCTGTCGTCGGCAACCGCTCTGTGGAAGAGGTACTCTCCTCCCCCTGTCGGGATCATATCCCTGAGGGAGGGTGCTTAAAAGAGATACTGTATATAGTAATAACTAGTTCATAAGCTGGTGGCTAGCGAGGAGGAGCCAGTTGAGAGAATTTCAAAAGCTGTGTCGATCTGAAGAAGGAATTTTGACCACTATGTAAATATGATCTAAGAAGGGATGCAAGAGATCGAGGAAACCTTACACACACTTATTGTGGATCAAATATGAAATAAGAACGACCCTTGTATGAAGTAAGCACGACCTCTTTGGAAGGGGTGAGGAAGGAGGAGCTCCGTGGTAGGGTGGTAGATGACGTATGAGGAAGAGGACCCAATCAGTACCACAGTTAATCAGGCAGAGGCGGTGGTGGCGCACACGTGCCATCGGGCGCAATAAGGCTTTGATAAGGGTGGGGATGCGAACGTCTGGAGATGTTATCCATGGATTCCACAACGATAGGGCGCCTGGAGACATAAAATCACTTCTCTCTCTCTCTCTCTCTCTCTCTCTCTCTCTCTCTCTCTCTCTCTCTCTCTCTCTCTCTCTCTCCTTAACATTTATGAACATTAATCTCATCAATGGGATATTACTTCCTCGCTCTCATGAGAAAGGCTTGTCATACATTTATCATATGGCATGAATAGTTGTAAGCTTGGGTGGTGGTAGTGGTGGTGGTTTAGTCACTATTACGTCTTGCTGTGGAGGTGGTGCTGCTGCTCGTATAGAAGCTGTCGCTGGCAATGACATTTCCTTGATGCAGTTTGGGGATCGATAGATAAAATCTGTATCAGCCAGCGTCTGAGTCCTTACGTATGATGGCCTGGCCATTAGCCTAACCCCTTAAGATTTAGATCAAAAACACGAGACCGTCATACCCAGGGGTTCGTAACGTCGTTTGTAACGTAACGTCACGGTCGAGGGTCGTACCGTCGTTTGTAACGTAACGTCTCGCTCGAGGGTCGTACCGTCGTGCTAAAGGCCCGGATCGTCTTGCTCAAAGGGTTAAAGAAATTTCCCTTGCATTGGTCAGGTCATCTGCCGAGCTAAACGACCTCTACGGATAAAGAGTAGGGGGAGGTAGTGAGACGGGAGAGCCACGCGGTGCCACACGCTGCAGCAGCAGACGCCGCAGCGAAGATCGATACCGTGGCTCCTCAGCGGCTCGCGATGGGTATCAATAAACCCTTGAGCCACAGCGTCGGGGGAGCTGCAGTTTACCTTCCCTCACGAACTGCAACCCATTCATACCTGGGGAGCGAGGGAGGGGAGTTGAATGTGTGAGTGTGTATGTGTGTTGAGAGTTCCTGGGTTCCGAAGTCACTCACCGCCCGACCAGAAAAGGCAGGACACCTTCTTTCATAGTCCCAGGGCATCGCCTTCACCTTCGTCCATCACCGTTCACACGTACATTGTTTAATATGAATATGATCATGACGTTCTCCTCCACATAAACACCCAGCTGCAGCCAAGAGTAATTGCCTGTAATAAAGTTATTGTGGGTCTGTAACCAGGTGTAGAGTCGAGAGTAATTAACTGTAGTAAAGTTATCGTGGGTCTGTAACCAGCTATAGTCCGTGAACTTGTTGTGAGTGTGTAACTAGCTGCAGTCAGGTGTAATGGTGTGTCGTGACGTGCTCTGGGTCACAGGCGTATGTAATTGTCTTGGATGATATGCTTTTCTCACAAGACAGTAACTGCCAAGACTTCTCCGTCAGGAGTGATTCTCCGGGTAATATCTTAATCACATGTAAGAGTTATATGCATCTCTATTAGAAGGAATTGACTATAATGGTTGAATTATGCCTTTTTAAACGACCATAAGTGTCGTTTTCTCAATCTGTCACGGCCCTTTTTTTTTTTTTTTTTTTAGTTGATAAAATAGTTAGGCTTGTACAGGAATCAGGGTCGCGTTTATTGAATAACTGATCCTACTTAGTGTGGCTAACATAGAAAACACCTCTGGACCTGCTCTCCTTCCCACAGCTAACACTGAGCCACTAGACATTCGCCACACCCAACCTTCATCCTGACCCCGATCCTTATCGCTGACCTCCTCCTTTCCCAGGTAACTTCGTACCTGGTTCACCTTGACGGTACAACTGATGCTCGGGTAACATAACTCTCGTGTCATCACAGTGCACTCGTTTCAAGTGCATTGTCTGTGGTGCCTCTGGCGCCGCTCCAGCCAGAGCCGAGGGAATGTGGCCGAGGGTAATGAGAGGCGTAAGGAAGGTTTTCTCTCTCTCTCCTTTTCATCCCGTTGCTTCCTGCCGTCTGTAGAAGAGGACTTTGGTCATTCCTTCCCTCTGGGGTAGAAGGGGCGACGTGCGAAGGAGGACGAATAACTGGTCCGTCCTTTTTTTTTTTTCTCCTTTTTTTTACAAATTAATAGCTGATTGACGTGTGATGATTGGTTAGAGTAAATCAGTATATTGGTCATTGCGAGTGATTACAGTGGGTTTACATTGCTTTTCGGATTAGATTTTTTTCTCGTGTTTGGTCCCTTAAGAACGACACTGCGACCCTTGGGTAATACGGCCTTGTCTTTTGTCCCTGGCGGCATTTAATGATTGGGTCAGAGTTCGCGCCATCATGACCAGAATAGTCCCACCGTCGCGTCCCCTAAGGGTCTCTACAAACTTATCGCGCTCAAGGGATTAAGGTGAGCTGCTCTCTCGCTTACACCCATTTCCCCCCCCTCCGCGAAGCTCCAGCGGTCCTAGTAAGGTAGGATACGTTGAATTGCTCCGGGTACGTCGGCGAGGTTGTTGACAGGACGAGATAGCTTGTTCAAGGTATCAAGCCCAGGAAGCGCCGCCGGCTTGTCGGAAACATTCTGGTCTTTTTTTGATCTCGGTGCGTGAGTCACGACCCTCCTTGCAGGGTCGATAGTCAGGTCGCCGCGCTTCCTCCTCCTCCTACAGGAACGCCTTGTCACCGTAGATCTCTCAGCTGTCACAAACACCCTCTCTCACGACCCATAACACCTTTTCCTTATTTTTTTTTCTGTCTCTCTCTCTCTCTCTCTCTCTCTCTCTCTCTCTCTCTCTCTCTCTCTCTCTCTCTCTCTCTCTCTCTCTCTCTCCATAGCTTTCCAGGATACGTGGGCGGGATGTTTGTAGCTCGCTGTCAACAGCGCAGCCGAGAAGAGTGTTGTGTGCGACCCCAGTTATGAGCAGGTGTTGGTCGCCTTCAGACATTCACAGTATGGGAACAAATGACTTCAGCATTACGACAGTCTTAAGAAGTACATAAGGCCAAAGAGCATTTAACCCCATCGTCTAGCTGCAAGCAGGAGAGAATAAGATGCCTTAAATGCACCCTCAAAACAGGAGAGAGTCTTAATGCATCTTTATCCCAAGATGTTATGTGGATACCTATTTCTAATATTGTGTTTCTTGATTGGTCTATGCCTATTTTTCAACGTTGTCTCGTGTCATATCGAGGATCAGTTAAGAAGTATTTTCTTTTTTACAGTTCGTGGATGACGAAAAGCGAGGTTGGTTGATGCTCTGTATTTGCCGTGAGAAGTGAATCCTTGGCAACGGGGGGGAAAGTGTCCTCCTATTTTGTGTCTGAAACAGCGAGAGATGAAGATGGGTTTTATATTGAATCACGAGAAGCGAGACCGACCCAACGGCCGGTGCTTGCAGTCGCTTGCGACAGGAGGTGGATGGTTGGGGTGGTGGGTGTGTGCATGTCGTCTCTCCCTGGAAGGGTTAGTTCTCGCTGTCTCATTAAGCGAGGTTGTGTGGCGAGAGCCCTCTGATGGAGGAGACACACAGGAGGTGTCAGGAGTGCGGCGACGCCCGCCTATACACAGGAGATCCTCTGGAACTGCGGTCCCATCGAGTCGAAGTCGTCTGTATGTTCTTAACAAGGTCACCGAAGGTGGCGCCAGGTTCTGCCTGGTATGTCCCCACGGCGGCGCTGCCCACAGATCCACCAGCCTCCTGAAGACGTTTGCTGCAGCAGCAGCATCAGTGAGTCCACCTATCGATTATGAGCGTCTGTTCAGGGCGGCACCCCACTTCGTCTCAGTCAAAGGGCAGCGAGGACAGTGTCTGGGCCCGTCTGCACGCGCAGGGCAAGGCGGCAGCCTGTTGCACTCCTCCTCTCTAGTCCCCCGCCACTTATATAGATGTGTGTGTGTGTGTGTGTATCCTTACCCAGACAGCCTCAGGTGGCTTTTATATTCACTGGACGTGTAATACTAAATCAAAATTTTTGGAAAATGTTATTCTTCCTTTGGTCAACGTTCAAGATGCATTTTTCAGCCAGAAATATGACGAAAGTCGTTGCTCAGCCTCTGCCCGACCCATAAGTATCTGCCCTGGTCACATAAGTATCTGCCCTGGTCACATAAGTATCTGGTCGATCCATAAATATAGACTTCGGAACATAGATGATTTCGCGTGACAAGATCCTACTTTTTATTGAACCGCTTCAGTTATGCTTTATAGAACCTCCAACAAAGCTACGTTTTTTATCGGACTCTACACAGTTTATGTTTTTTTTTTCTATGAAGCCTCCGTCAGTTACTTTTTATGGGACCAGTACACAGTTACTTTTTATCGAATACTCTGCACAGTTACTTTTTATGGGACCAGTACAGAGTTACTTTTTATCGAATACTCTGCACAGTTACTTTTTATGGGACCAGTACACAGTTACTTTTTATCGAATACTCTGCAGTTATTATTTTTTGTTGGTTTTTCATAACAACAACAGAGTTCAACCATATACTGTGTTTTTATTTATGTAATTACAGAAGACTTATGAAAGGCAGTGGCGTAGTTAGCGCTGTGGTTGCGGCATCGAACTGGCGTTATGATTTTCGTATGTTGTATGCCCGTGCTGAAAATGGTATTAGTGGTAGAAAACGGGGTAATCCATCATGTTGAACTTAACAGCGTTTAATCTTCGTGTGTCTATCCAGCCGCCACACACACACACACACACACACACACACACGATAGAACAAGTGTAGAGGAGGAGAAAAGCGAAGAAGAGTCAGATGGCATACAAAAACAGGAGACGCCAAATGATGTTTGAAGAGAATGGAACACCCCCGCCAACCCCTTGGACAAGTCTGGAATGTTAGCTGCTGGAAATGTCGTATTAAAATGATTGTATGGCAATACTGATGGTTTAGTAACGACTGGGAAAAGATCTGGGATTGAATGAGGGGGAAAACACTCACCCCCTCTAGATAAAGTTGGCGCGTTGTGGAAACAAATACCCACTAAAGAAATATGATCTCTGTCTTGTTTATAGGCTTACATGATAGTGTAGAGTGGGAGGGAGGCAGAAGGGAGAAGTGGGAGAGGATTGAACCTCATTGAGTCTCAAAAGTTTCAGGAAATGGTGGATGACGGACCTTCAGACGATACGTAATGGAAAGAGTAAATGAAGAATGGGAATACATAGTGACGTAACCCTCCACAAGAATTACAACGACCCAGAACAAGTATACGCTAATGATCGTTACGATGGTATAGACAGCAGTAAAGCGCAGTTATCAGAGGTGATAAACAGCAGTAAAGCGCAGTTATCAGAGGTGATAAAGTACTGATAATGAGGATTTTCAGTTATAAAGGGATAAATGATGTCGGGGGAATTTTGATGACATCCTCAAGGGAATGGTGGAGTCTATTGAGATACAAGTATTTGTAGTGTATACCGGAGTATTTCCTACACCAGCAGGTCAGCGAGCTTTGGGAAATAAATGGGGAAATAAATGACTTCCAGTATATTCTCGTTGCTTGCTTAATGAAGACTTAAGCTATAATGCGGTGGTATTGGCTTCTGATGACATTTACTGGAATTATCAATGCCTAATGTATTTATACCACGTACAGTATGATTATTCAGAGTCTTTGAGTAATTTTATCTCTCTTTTTTTTTACGACAGATTTCGTATAAAGTTGCCAGGATTCTCAACGTTTAGTTTGATTTCGTGAAAAAGTTTTGGCCTTACAGATCGGTCAGGTCTGCCTGCTGTATACATTCAGCCAATAACCTTCTCAGAACCACAAGAACAGACGACAGGGAAGCACGAAGAGAGAAGAGGAAGATTAGATCGTATTAAGTATAACGTATGCTATCCCTCCGCAGAAGCCAGTAAACGCAGCGATCTGAGTTATTGAGAAAAAGATCGCTCAAAAAAAAAAAAAGATATTTAAGAAAACCGTAATTGTTTCGTACTCAATCGCTTACGAAGCCACGACTCGCCGGGCAGTTCGTGCCTCCTATGCGCAGCCTGTGCGCATGTAGCCTTGGTCTCTCTGTAGTCGCTTATTTTGCAGGTTGGATGCTCGCTGTACGTACACCAGGTTGGAGACCTGAACGAGGCAGCCAGCTCACAGTTCACCTGAACTGGTCGACGAATGGGTACCAAAGCTAGCGGTAGCGAGGGCGTGATAGTGTGTGTGTGTGTGTGTGTGTATACTTACGGTAAAGACAATGTATCCGTACATATAGTTAAAAGAAAATGCGACGCGAGTGCACACAAGTCTCCCTCCGTTCATTTTCTATTTATTGATGATTGCCCGAGGACCGTTTTCTAAGAAAGGGTCCTGGTGTTGCCCAGGACCTGTTTCCAGGAGCTCCTGAAGTTCAAAGGCTACTTAAAGACTGACTACTTCCAGCAGCAGGGAATTTATGGGATAACTTTTCTCTCTTATATTTATCAGCCGTGGCGTTACTCAGGGTTCTGTCAATATTTTTTTTTTCTTCTTATGTTCTCTCCTCTTTCTTCTTTTTTTTTTTTCTTGTGTGATCTTCTCTCAACAACCATAGTCTCTCTCTCTCTCTCTCTCTCTCTCTCTCTCTCTCTCTCTCTCTCTCTCTCTCTCTCTCTCTCTCTATCTATCTATCTATCTATCTATCTATCTATCTATCTATCTCTCTCTCTCTCTCTCTCTCTCTCTCTCTCTCTCTCTCTCTCTCTCTCTCTCTCTCTCTCTCTCTCTCTCTCTCTCTATTATTTTGGCCACTGATCTCCTAACCTCTACATGTCTCCATGCGACCGAGACTTTGACCCAAGATACGATCCTAGCTGTTGCTTCCCGCAGTTTTTTTTTTTTTTTTTTTTTATGGGGGATGGCTACACGAGGCTTAGCCGTTTTGATAACCCTGTTTTTCTCTGGAGCAACTTCGCTTTGGCATTCCCTATTGTCACTCGGTTTCCGCTCTTCCTGTTACCTTCATGCCTTGAGGAGTCCGATCTACAAACGCCCACGGAGCCCAGATTAATTCCAACATTCCATTTATTTTTCACATCACCTGAGATGGCCTTTGATCGGGGCGTGTGTTTGCCCCCGTGCCATATCGGTCACCATGTGCGCGCACGCGCGCGCACACATGTGTATGTTGCACAGGACTCCTTCCTAAAGGCTCCTGCAATCTAAGGCTGTGCTGCTCCCAGTAGCATGGAAATGTAGGCTCCTTTGGAATGAGCCGTTCTTTGACGAGAGACTCGCCTCCTAGTGATACAGCCTCGTCAAAGATGACCCCTTTTAACTCGAGGTGTGACCACGTGCAGGTGTGAGTACAGTGACTACCACAAACACACGCACGATCTAAACCAACAGTTGGCTGTTCAGAGTTGCCGTGCAGGCTGGCGGGACTAAGCGAAGGATGGCTCTCTCGACCGCGCCCGGGACGAGATCATGCCGTGTACAGACAGACCGTCGTGTGATCTCTTCGAGCTGGCTTATTGTTGATTGGCTTGGTGGTGATCTCTTGCCTGTGTCTGTGTCATGGTGGAGTGAGGGAGGGTGTAAGTAAAGGCTTAGCGAGGGTGTGAGGTGAGGGAGGGTGTAAGCAAAGGCTTAGTGAGGGTGTGAGATGAGGGAGGGTGTAAGCAAAGGCTTAGTGAGGGTGTGTGGTGAGGGAGGGTGTAAGTGAAGGCTTAGTGAGGGTGTGTGGTGAGGGAGGGTGTAAGTGAAGGTTTACTCTGCTTGTGTGTGTGGTGAGTAGGGACGGTACTGTATGTGTAGAGAGGCAGTGGAGAGGAGTAGGGGCGGTGTGTTGAGAGGTGTGTGAGGGTATTAGGGACGGTGAGTGTGTTCAGGGGGTGTGGAGGGTAGTCAGGACAGTGAGTGTGTGTGTGGAGGGTAGTTGGGACGACGACGAGTGTGGGGGATGGTAGTTGGAATGGTGAGTGTGTGGAGAACACTGCGGACGCCGAGTCTGTTTGTGAGGGTGAGAGAGGCAGTAGGAACGGTGGTTGATTGTTTTTTTTGTGTGCGCTCGTTTTCGTAATTACTCATTTTCACTATGTAAGGAGGGAGTTAGACACTCGTTGGGTCCCATCTCTTGAACCATCTCTTCTATCTTTGATGACGTATTTTGGTTTAGCGTGCACACACACACACACACACACACACACACACACACACACACATCAGTCAAAGCCAGGTGTCCACTTATCGACCAGCCCTGAGGGGAAGGATAAACAGCTGGACTGGCTGTGGGCCGACTGACGATTCGAACTCATGGGGCTTGACGTGTCGACTTATGGTCAGTAACGCTAACCTACACGCCACAGAAGCCCGTGTGTGTGTGTGTGTGTGTGTGTGTGTGTGTGTGTGTGTGTGTGTGTGTGTGTACATTAAAGCACAGTACGTCAGATATTGAGGAAAATACGATCTTCCAGCCCAAAAATATCGCTGTCTTCATACAAAATGTTTGAGCAGTGATGTATTTATGGGTCAGGCAGGATACTAGCGTATTTGTTTACTTTTGTGAGGGCTATGACGTCACGACCTGCTGCTGGGTACTTGGTAAATATTTAGAGTGATACGTAAACATCGGGGAGGGAAGATGCTTCGTGCCTGACTGCCTCGGGGACTGATCATGGTGAAGGTTTTAGGAAGGCGAGAGATACTGGTGGGATCTGTACATACCACGCTGACTATATATATATATATATATATATATATATATATATATATATATATATATATATCAGTAACATGAAACACGAAAAGTTCCCAAGTGCACTTTCGTGTAATAATCACATCATCATTTGTATACCAAATGGCGTCCTAGCTTCGTCTCTTCGATGTATATCAACTGACTGTTATATTTCTCTCTTGTGTCTCCCCTGATGATGTGATTATTACACGAAAGTGCACTTGGGAACTTTTCGTGTTTCATTTTCCCCGTGGACTCATGGGAATATATATATATATATATATATATATATATATATATATATATATATATATATATATATATATATGAGACGTACCCGTATATCATTTCGTTATAGCAACAAGATAAAACGAAAGATTCGACCTCCCTTCTGCGTTTCGAAATACATCCATCAGACCGCAAGAGCAAGAAGCGAACCAGATGTGAGTATAGACCATTTGGTCCACCTCCCACCCTCTTGTGGATGGGACCAAGAGAACCATTGGTCGTTTTGGTGGAGTCTGTTGGAAGCCCTGGTTCTTACTGCAAGCAAAGTTACGATTCGTGGGGAAAGAACGTGGTAGATCTGTAAGGTCGAGTCTGCAAACACCCTAAGGAGCTGAAATTAATGCTTTATATATATATATATATATATATATATATATATATATATATATATATATATATATATATAGTTGCTGTGTTTGTCATTAGTTTACCCCTTTCATCGGACATGACTACGATAGAAGGTATGTCATCTGCTCTCAAAATGTGAAGAATGTCCTTCAAGGCATGTTATCTGCTCTCAGAATCCTTCGGATGAATGTAGACATTTTCATCTTTACTTTATCCCAATGCTTGACAGCTGACCAGCAATAATGTCCTTGCCAGATCATTGTGAATGCAGACAGACACGGTCATTACCAGTGATGTACTGCACTGACCAAGGCCGCTCCACCGACTAATTTTTTCTTGATCTGTTGAGAATTAAGTGCTGGGTGGAGGAGTAGTCTCCTCGATGGCTGATGTGGCAGCATTATTCGTGCGTCTGAATAATGCGCTTGTCCCTCACTCACTCACTCGTTGTCGTGGATTTGGGGAAGGAGAGGTAAAATCGGTTGACCATTCTGTGAACTTTCGAGTTTTGTCAGTTTGAGTGACGTGTTTTGAAACAACCTTTTGCCTGCCGTTGATTACGTATGCAACGGAAGGAGAAAGAGATTTTGCTGCTGACCAAGTGCCCGGGACGATGAAACTCGGACCATTTGAGGTAAGTTTAAGGAAGGGAGGGAGAGAGAGAAAAAAAGATACTGTCTCCGTGTGCATTTCGTTCTTAATTTACATGCTGCTCTCCCTTGCGGTTCAGTTTGTTTCTGACTTTGTGTAGAGGTAAGACTAAAATGGAGAATATGCCTCGTTTCGTATCCCGCATGCTGAGGTAAACAAGAATCCTGATACGTATGACAGGTTTCATGATTGATGTGCATCAAGCAGGTTTTCCAGTCTTTTCGTCTGATCCTAAGTGTTCAAGACGTAACTAAGTTATTTTTTGATTGATACTAAGACTCTCTCTCTCTCTCTCTCTCTCTCTCTCTCTCTCTCTCTCTCTCTCTCTCTCTCTCCCAAGACCAGTGTAAGTTAGAACAGCCTTAGATGGGCTATTTCTAAGGATTTTTCAAGGTGCTCCAATAGACATGAATAATGTCGAAATGTCCATTGCAAGTGATTGTACGGGTACTGTATTTACCTTCATCAAACAGTGTGTACAGTAAGGGTTATATATATATATATATATATATATATATATATATATATATATATATATATATATATATATATATATATAGAGAGAGAGAGAGAGAGAGAGAGAGAGAGAGAGAGAGAGAGAGAGAGTCACCTCTCACCCTGTGGTAGAACCAATGTAAATAGAAAGCAGTACTTCTGCTCTGACAGTTCCTTCAAGTGCGGACACTTGGATCTTGACCAGTTTTATTTGCAATAGGGTTTGCTCTGATGGGTGGGTTCTGGGATACCTTCATTCTGTAGAGTCGGGAAGGGGGATCGGGAGAGGAGCACGGATGTGGGATCACATTCCCCTCTCTTGTGTGTTTCTTTAACCGCCACACTCGACGACTCGGCTGGTGAGACACGCGAAAGGAACTTCTTGGAGGCCTTGGAGAGACGTAGACGAAGAAAGATCGAACGGACTGTAATGGCAAATAGAGAGGCGAGACACACACACACACACACACACACACACGTCCATACTCTCTTATCCATCCAATGTGAAATGATTAAGATGAGACAGAGTTAGATGAAACCAGACTATGATTATTTTAAGGAATTTGCTACAGGAGTTTGCTGATGAGAAGGGCATTATAGTGGTGTTGACTTTGCACCCAGACTGTACACAATGGGAGGACTGTGAATGGAGTCAGCTATAAAACCATAGATGTCGACATTCCTTCGAGTGCCCTGACAGAGACGTTAGACATTAGAGAATGTGGCAGCAGTGCCATGCTCCACTCCAGGAGATTTCTAGATTTCGTGGGCAGGAACTCTAGGGTGTGTCACAAGAGCCTTGTTTCCCTACGGTACAAGAGAGGACAGAACCTGAATATCTCTTTGGATTTAAATGCGCATCAGAAGTCCTGCTGGCTTGAAGAATGTTCGTGGATGCAAGGTTGCACTTTCGAATTTTCACCATAACACGACATTGACAGTACCCAGGGGGCAAGCAAGTTAAAGTCTCTAGGTTTGTGTTCCCCCTGAGGCAGACGCTGGCGGCGTGGCAATGCTTTTGATGGTGGGTCTTGAGGTAAGCAGGGCGTGGAGGGAGGCGCCGCTCCGTGACCTGGGAAAGGAACCCTCCACCACGCTCTCTTGTTTACCCATGTCTGTGTGTCGAGGAAGCTAAGACCTCTTTTATGAGGACGGACCCCCAGGATTACTGACTGAGTTGGGCCACCCTCCCCCAGCCGCTGCTTCAGTCTGGCGTACCACATGTCGTCTCTAACGGGCCTCGCCCGCTTTGTGGGGCTTAGTGGCGACAGACGACCCGAGGTGTGTGAAGTGCTGAGTGCAGGTTAGAGTAGCGGCGGGCGACGCAGGGAGTGTGAAGTGTGGAGTGGAGCTTCGTGACTGACAAAATGGAACGGAGGCTCGACCCTTCCCCCCAACCACCCTCCTCCACCTCGCTAAGGGATCACTTACGCGGTTATTCACCACCAAACGACAGGGAGGCAAGGAAAAAAAAAGAGTATATTGGGATCTAAAAGGATTTCCTCGAGAGTGGACTCAGAAGACGAGTTGCTATGTTTCTGTGTGTGTGTGTGAGGACCTCAACCTCAACTCCCACATTCGTCTCGGATTTACCCCACCACCAACGCACCCCCTAAACCTCTCCGTGGAGAGGAGAACCCACTGCACTTTAATGGCAATTTCTTGTACGTGTGGTTCTGAATTGGAAGCGGGAGCCAGACCAGAGTTCACACGGCTTCGGTTATTAACAAGAAGTAAGCGACTCTAATGCACGGCGGGAAGGGAGACTCGATTCTCGACCGCTTTAAGCATTCGTAGATTTTTCCTTTTAATCTCCGTGAGCTTCAAACCCTCATTCGACGGGCGGGCTAACGGGCGGGCCTGCCACCACCTACCACCGTCCATGGGCGCCTGCCCCTCTCTCTGCTCGTGTGGTCCTGGTGCGTCGTCACCACACAGTCCACCGCTTCAGGAAACTGGGATCTGAGGGAGAGAAAATTCTTTGTGGTGGTGAGTGACGGAGTGGGAATACTTACCTTATTCTACATAAGTATTTTGGGATTTACTTTTCGCTCAAGTGTTATCGAATTAGGAATATTTTCAGTTTATATCGGGAGAGAGAGAGAGAGAGAGAGAAAAAAAAAAGGATTTACGTTTATATCGTTATTTTACGAACGTATCCTTCGGTACGTTGTGCTGGGGAGTTCTTTATCATTAGCTTCCCTCGAAAGGGAAGGAAGTGAATTATCTTTACCTCAACGTAATACAGATTTGAAATACTACAGTAACATTTAACCCTGAAGTTCTTTACGGGGGAGGGCAGTGCAATAATTCTATTTTGTCACTTACTTCCAGTGAAGTTTTCTTATTTTTACCAGTAAATCTCTCGGGGTTGCGGGGTCTCGCGGGGGGTTTCAGGGGGGGTTCCAGGGGTACAAGATGAACATACAGTATATATTCTGCGCCGAGCAAACCTCCCCCCTGCCCGACTGAACGAACAACAACAGACCTGGGAGGTTTTGACGTACAAGAGAGACGCAAACTCCTCCCCCAGACGTCGACGAATCTAAACCTTCTCCTGCAGGGTCGCAGGGGCGATAAAGACCCTAGCCACGACCCTGCGTATATTCAACCTGTAGGATCCGACTTGGCCAAACGCACAAATGTCACATGAAATGTGCGACTGCACCTCGATCATGAATATGGCATTGGCTCGAGTAGAGTTGGGTAATGGCGAGAACCGATTATTTGATATCTGGCGCTAAACTTTCCTAGTAGTTAAATGTCAAGGGCGAGCCTTAAGTTTCAACCAGACAATAATACTGTGTGTTTGTTGGGTTTGTGTTTTTGTAGGATCAGAATACAAGGGGTTTGCAGGTGAAAGAGAGAGGGATCGGACGAACGGCAGGAGGGAAAAATGTTGATGGGTTTTGTATATACACACACACACACACACACACACACACACACACACACACAGATCTGTATGGCGGCGGTAAAATAAAGCTATGTGAATTAGAGGCGGAGTCACCATGGTCCATTGTCTCTTGCCTTTCTTATGGAATGATTGGGCTTTTAAGGACGAGCCTCAGATGTGAAGAGCTATATTCAGCCTTATGTACATGACGAGTAGTAATTAAATTACCAGATGTTGATTATACGAACGCGATGAATATATATATTTTTTTTTCCTTCTCTTTGTCAAAGACAATTGAAGACGGGGAAATTTGAGTAGCATGACGATTGTAAAGTCTTTTTGTGGCTACACTAGTGTTCTCTTGTCTGAAGGTCTAAGTCTGGATGTGAGGAAAACATTGAATAATGCCGATAGATAACTTTGCTCTTCTGAAACCACTTTTGTAATCATAATGCTCCATTGAAAACTCTCTTGTAATCATACTCCATTTGTGTACTCCTTTCATATGTAACATTGATTTACGTATCTTTCTTAGGCGAGATCTTATCAATGAATGTATTATGCTCGTATGTAACTATGAATTATTGTATTGTGCTTGGGTGGAGCCTTGTGAATTATCCCACAGTGCTTCTGTGAAATCTGAATTATTGTGCTGTACTTAGCTGAAACCATAAGACTTGTTGTATTACCCTTAGCTGAAACCATGAGACTTATTGTATTTCCATTAGCTGAATCCTTATGAAATTTTAGATTTTGTTTCGGCCAAGCCTAATTAATGCCTCGCTGTATTATTATGCTTGAATGAATTAATCTTGTCAATCATTGTATTCCTCTGGAAGATCCATGTCTGTCCTTCTGAGATGATATTAGATGAGTTATTGTTGATTTTGTATAGGGATGTAGTGAGTGTGTGCAGACTGCCAGAGATCAATAGATGATACCACATTTTTTTTTTTTACGATATAGAGTAGAAAACGGGACGTGGTGTGGGGAAGTTATGTTTTTGCCTTTGATTCTCGAAGTATTTGCTTTACTCTTCCCAGTTTAACTTTATTTTCAAGAGGATAATATGACACTACTAGTACATGTGCAATCACTTAACACACTTTAACTTGATAGTAAGAAACTCTCATAAGTTGATTAAGAATTGTATATGTTTACAGTCGTCTTCGACTTATGGTATAGTTGTAAATTTTACACACACACACACACACACACACACACACACACACACACACGAACCTGTAGATTGTGTGTGCCCTCATGTTTCTTTCGAGTCAACGAGAGAGAGAGAGAGAGAGAGAGAGAGAGAGAGAGAGAGAGAGAGAGAGAGAGAGAGAGAGAGGCTCGCGAGCCAAGGAAAGTCCATTTCGCTGTGATCGCTTCATTTTGCCGCTTAATTTACGACTCGTCTGCTTTAAGGAAAACGCTGATTAAGGACTTAGAAAAGCTTTCCCTCTTCGAGGACAGTCTAATATCTCGCCGTCAGTGTAACTCTCGAGGACACGCCTAACATTTCGCCGTCAGTCAGGTTTCTCCCGGGCAGTGTAACGTGTTGCCGTTAGTCTAACATCTCGCGGATGGCCTCTCTCTCTCTCTCTCTCTCTCTCTCTCTCTCTCTCTCTCTCTCTCTCTCTCTCTCTCTATCTATCTATCTATCTATCTATCTATCTATCTCGCACAGGCATATTGTTATTCAGATCGCACACAGGAGGAAAATGTTTAACATTTCGATAAACTTATTTGCACAGAATGTGTTTCACGCTGGTGTAGATACCAGCAATAGTTTCCTCAACACTGCTGTATTGACGTAATAGAACAGGTATTGTAGGTTTCAAACTGGTGGACATACCCGTGACAGGTCTTCCCCCCACCCTCCGACAACCTTATTATGCTATAGATATACTCGGCTGTAACTCAGTAGGCGAGAAGCGGGTGGCTTCCACAGCTTGGCATGCAGCCGTACCCTTCCTGAGCCAGCTCTTGTCAAGGACACCCTCGTCCTAGTACTATGACGGAAGTACCTTGTGAACGCCTGTGGTATACTAGTGACGCCGTACCCTTTTTTTTTTTTTGGAAGACTAGTTACATCACCTATTGTATTTACAGTCATTGAGGCGTCACGTGTTTCTTTGGAGTCGTCTCATTTTTTTGAGTCGTATGATCAGCTCTGTGTGACATACGTTCGTGTTCTTCCCCGTGTTGTGGTGATGGTGTGAAGGAAATACCAGTCATGTCAATGGTTCTATAAGACTAGATCTTAACGGGTGGAAAAAGTGGTCTTTGAAAGTAGTCAATTCGATGATTCCCCAGAAACGATGAAAATTTTCTAGTACCCTCGGATAATTCAGTGACTGAGAGGAAAAGTAATCCTGAGAACTGTGTAATAACTTGTGGTTATGTCGTGCTGTGCCCTTCGGTATAAAGACATCGGGTTCCCTTGGTACGTATAGTGGCAATGGCGGTGTGTGTGTATATCGATATGAGAAAAGCTTCCTCGACATCTTGGGCCTCGTCTTATGATGGATCATTTTCTTCGTTCGTTTCCTCGTCTCCTCAGTCTTTTCCGTTTTAATGAGTGTATCTTGTCCATGGAATCGATAAACCTTCCCTCCTCACATGCAGGAGAACTCACCACCACCACCATCACCCTCCTCCTCCTCCTCCTCCTCTTCTCTTAATCCAGCCTCTCGTCTTCACAGTCCGCCGCGGCTCTCACCGGGTTCTGAAAGAGGCGACTGAAGGGGAGAGAGAGAGAGAGAGAGAGAGAGAGAGAGAGAGAGAGAGAGAGAGAGAGAGTCTCTGGCACCCATCTTTTTTTTTTTCTCCCCTCACCACCTGGCGATCCGCTCATTAGAGGAGACGGTGTCCCAGGCTTCCACGCGAAGATGGTAACATCTTGAATTACAGTTAAGAGTGAGCGCGAAGATGTGGGGAGTTATTAGCGCCTTTAATTAAACAGCAGTGGAGCGTTTCTTGTCGGACTTAGGGGAGGGGCGCGTTAAATCGACGGTTCTTTGGTGGAAAGTGTCGAGCATTGTTAAAAGGCGATGTGGATGGTACTATGGACGCGTAAAGCAATGAACGAACGGTAAGCAAGATCATGATGATAATGGTGGAGACAGCGGTAGATAAATGGATGGCACGAGAAGCGAAACCTCGCAAAGGGAACAAGACGGTGATGTGTAGCAGACGCAGAATCTACTTTCAAGACCTCGGTGCGCCCAAGCATCCATCTGATAAGCTCGGGGACCAAAGGAAACCAGCGCGTAGTGCCGCCGTCTCGTACAACACAATAAATTCGCTGCAGTTTAATGGACGATCGTGGGAGGGAAAATCCTTTGAGGGGGTTCAGGTTGATTATAAACTAATTCTCCTTTGGGCATAATAGCGAGTGTCTGGCAGCAGGAGGAAGAGGAGGAGGGGGGGTGTTCTTCAAAATTGCAGGTGGTCGGGTTATTTCCTTGCTCTTTGCTTTAACAGCCGAGTCTCTCGGCTAAATTAATGGCTTGTGTGTTCGTCGAGATGGGATTTAAGATTCTAAAGAAGGCTCGCTGAATTACCCAGTGCTTGAAATGCTGCTCCAGCCACTTTTGCTGTGCAGTGGAAAACAAAAATGCGCTTGAAAAGGACCCGGGGGTTTTGTATTGACCATTTTCAATACACCCAGTTCGTTCGTTTGCATCTTTCCCATTTTTCTTTTCAGCAATATCATTCTGCCCGTGCCTCTTGCCCATTTCTCTATCCCCCTTTCTTCACCCTTGCCCTCGCGCTAGGGGCCCCCCCTCTCTCTCCCTTGCTCCCTAACTCACAGGGAGAGTAAGCCGTGCTGGGGATAAACTAACTCATGATTGCCTGCACTTTAGGCACGCCACGCAGTCGGAATTGTCATCGTTCCAGCAGTGACCCGGGGACCCTACTTTGCCTGCTGCACCCGTGGCTCCTCCTCCTCGTACTACTACTCCTCCACAACCACCGCCTCCTCCTCCTCCTCGTACTACTACTCCTCCACAACCACCGCCTCCTCCTCCTCCTCATCCTCTTTCCCCTTCATCACCACCACCACCTCCTCATCCTCCTCCTCTAGTTTGCTTACGCCAGGATACCACACTGTTCTCGCCGTGCTGAATTTCCCACCCACCTCCCGCAACACGTCGTGACGACACGGCGCATCCCAGAGACTCCTGCTCAATAACCACCTTGATTGCATTTGGGGAAACGTCTCTTCCTGCTCATGTGCCATAACATGAGGAGGGGGATGTGAGTTGTGTTGTTTTATGTTTTCCCCTTTTTTGAAAACCCATCGTCGATGCTGGGAGAGTGCGTTAAGAACGAAAGGCTATGGTGTTGGCAAACTTGAGTAAATACTTTTCACTACTTTTATATGTTGGACTTTTTGAGTTTTGAATTGTAGTGCGAATGGCATGGTCGTGCTTGAGGTGAACTGTGGACGAAATACATGGATGATGAGCACCACTCGGTCTACATGCTCATTTCTTTTTCATGTCGCGTCTGTTAGAGGATCTATGTTTTTGAGCACGATGTCACGACCCTTGAGGGCGACGGTGCGGCCCTTGAGCGCGACGGTTCGACCCTTGAGCGCGACGGTGCGGCCCTTGAGCACGACAGTGTGGCCCTTGAGCGCGACGGTGCGGCCCTTGAGTGCGACGGTGCGACCCTTGAGCACGACAGTACGACCCTTTGAACACAACCATTAAGGTTGAGGTCCAAAGCCAGCCCGTCATACCCATAGGTCGTACCGTCGAGCTGAAGTTTAGCGTAAGAAAAGCCAGGGCACCAAGGCCGGCAGCAACCGTGGACAGTAGAGGAGGAGGAGAGAGGGACGGACTCGAGGAGGTAGAACAACCGAACTGGATTTTGGTGATGCTCAGGAATCAGAGACTTCCACTTGTGTCCAGGAATCAGAGACTTCCACTTGTTTTCAGGAATCGGAGACTTCCACTTGCATTGAGGAATAAGAGACTTCCACTTGTTTTCAGGAATCGGAGACTTCCACTTGTTTTCAGGAATCAGAGACTTCCACTTGCATTGAGGAATAAGAGACTTCCACTTGTTTTCAGGAATCGGAGACTTCCACTTGTGTCCAGGAATCGGAGACTTCCACTTGTTTTCAAGAATCGGAGACTTCCACTTGTGTTCAGGAATCGGAGACTTCCACTTCTACTCACCTCCTTCACGTGCCTTGTGTGTACGTCCTACACCCGATGATCTTTTACCTGCGACGTCTCCGGTCACAGGGAAAAAGTCTTCATCAAGGCCAGCCAGACTTTACATGAAGTATAAAACGAGGTTAAAAAAAGATGTAGAGATAGAGAAGAGAAAGCTGAGAAGGAGAAGAATCTCGAGTGTTTTGAAGTAGGAAAACCTGCCTTTTAAGAAAAGGGGGACAAATCGTCGCTGTTAGGAAATATGTGAGAGAGTAAAGACATCCAAAGCTTAGCGGTGTAAGGAAAGAAACAGACGCCACAACTGCTCATTCGTGAGATATCTTCGGCCACGACCACTAGTAAATGTTGTTGGGTCTTGATCAGACAATTTAAAACTGCATGTCCTTAATTCTCAGCTCTTTAGAGTTGGAGGCAAAAATATATATCTAATGACCAGGAGCTTTTATAGACCATGTTCTATTGTCTGTACGTGTTGTCTTTGATTTCAGATTCGGATCACTGGCTGTGTTATTGTTATTATTATTATTATTATTATTATTATTATTATTATTATTCCTAATCTTAGCCATTAATCTGTCTACCTCATCTCCCTCCTTTGAGCAAATGGTTACATCCCGAGCGACTTGGTGTCGTCTGGTGCCGGGTGCCTGTCCTTTACCTCCCCGTACCCTCCCTCCCGTGACCTGCAGAAGGGTAATAAGCGTGGCGATATAAAGCAAGAGGTGGTGTGTGGCAGCGACGTCCGCCGTCGTAACCACTGGCCCGATGGTCCATAAGCGGGCCGGGTTCTGTCAGCTCCGAGCACCATCGTCGGGAGGCGACTGCTTCGCTTTACTGGCCCCCTCCCGGCTCTATTACCCGCAGTTGGCCTGCCCCGCTCCTGGCGCACGCGGAGGAAGACATCGCCTCATTCTGCTTCGTCTTAGTAAACGTCATGCTCTCTCTCTCTCTCTCTCTCTCTCTCTCTCTCTCTCTCTCTCTCTCTCTCTCTCTCTCTCTCTCTCTCTCTCTATCTATCTATCTATCTATCTATCTATCTATATATACACCACCCTTTCCATGAGCATTCTAGCTGTTATGATTTAGCCTATCCGCCATTTATTGCCATTGTACCGACATATTTCACCTTCATGATGCTAGACTTCGATTGGTACTTGAATACGTGCTTGTTGTGGGGTGAGACATGTGTTGTTGGTCAACAGTATTTTTCTCTCTCGTGTCATTTGGGTTGTATGGGCGATCCCTTCGAGGTGGGGACTTGCCCATATTGTAGGAGGCATACGTAGTGACAGACGGGCGCGGGGGTGGAAGAATTGCTTTCCCCCTGGGGGGGTTGTTTTATTCCAGTTATATGTGTGTGTGTGTGTGTGTGTGTGTGTGTGTGTGTGTGCGTGTGCTGGAAGTAATTTTATGATCGCTGGAGTAATTGGCCATAGGAATTACGTAAAAGGCTCCTTGGAAGACCAGGTCACAGTAATCATGGTGGGTTTCGTGGAGCACCAGGTTCACCAGGTCACAGCAGTTATGCCAAGCTGTCCGGAACGTTGTTTAGGAAGTCCGCTAATAATAATTGCCATCCTAATCTCCTAGCCAGCCTAGCTAAGTCACGCTTATCTTAAGGCCGAAGCTTGTTAACCTCGTAAACTCGAAGAATATATTTTGCATACTGATATGGATGGATGTTGATGATAGCTAAAGATTGTAATTTGATGCACCTTGATCGAGATGAAGACTCCCGGCTGTCTCGGAGCGCCATGATCAGATGAACCGCCTCCGTGTGTGGGGGTGGGTTGTTCCCCAGCATGATGTGTGTGTGTGTGTGTGTGTTGTTGATAATGGGCGTTCTGTGTGTCTCTGTGGAGGAAAGAGTTAACCTCTGAACCTCACCCATAATGGGCTTGGTCAAAAGGTCAGTGTGGTATGGAAGTGTAATGATGGGGTGTAGTGATGATGGCTTTATCAGTGGCGGTGAGATTCGTCAGTGGGGTGTAGTGATGATGTCCTTTGCAGTAAAGACGAGTTTACTTGAAGGAGAGTGTAGTGAACACAGAATATTGTGATCGAATGAAGATAAAGGTGTCGTGAAGATGACCTCTGACCTGACCTCCAGAATGATCCAAGCTTGGTTCAAGGCCGGCCAAAGAGGATGACAGTGTTTGATTGTGACTAAAAAGTTGATCAGAATGTTGAGGTGTTTAATCATAAACAGGTGATTGAAGGAGACGGGAATGTCTGGTGTCTTCGTCATCGATTAAGAATGTCGCCAGTTACAGTAGTCAGCCACGTATGTCACCATAGAACGTCGTACTTACGACGTGCTACGATACACGTAGGTTGTCCCCAACACGCACGACAGAGCATGTTGTACGTATTCTTCGCATACCTCGGTACGAGTGGTCGTAACCTGCTCCCTACATCAGCACGGCTGGTCGTACCCTTCACATACGTTGGCACGAGTGGTCGTAACCTGCTCCCTACATCAGCACGGCTGGTCGTACCCTTCACATACGTGGGCACGAGTGGTCGTCCCTGCTCCCTACATGAGCACGGCTGGTCCTACCCTTCACATACGTGGGCACGAGTGGTCGTCCCTGCTCCCTACATGAGCACGGCTGGTCGTACCCTTCACATGCGTCAGCACAGGAGACTAATGACGTGTTAACCCGTATCGACCAGCGACCCTTCCTCTGAAGCCATAAGTGACTTTTAAACGCTTAAAAAAAAACTCGTTTACTCGTCATTTAAACCAGTAACGCCATCTACATCGCCCATGAAAAAAAAAAAAATTATGTACAGACCTGATTTTGATGATATATTCCTGAATACGTTTAAGGGAGAAAATTTAGGGTGCCTGAGGGTGGATCTTTGTGACCAGTTAGGTTCTGAGGAGGATCGTATACGCTGGTAGTGAAACTCTAGTTGAGGGGTAGTTATACGAGGCGACGGAGGGGCGTGTCGCTCCTGACGAGGAGTTCCTGCAGGGAGAAGGCGCAGGCGTTCCTCCATACTGATGATGATCTAGAACGCACCTGTACCCTCACCATAGCTGATGTCTCTTGTGGTTGTCTGTCAGGTGATGGTGACAGCTGTTTCATATACAGCTGACGCTCGTGTTTGCTGATTCTTGAATAGCTAGCTATCTGGCAGCTTCCCAAATTACACCCGAGTCGTTACTGCTGATGGCTTCAACAGCTAACTCGTTTTATAGCGGGGAAATATAGCAGTTCTGTTACACGATCATGACATCATTTATCAGACTGCGAAATAACGAAAGCCAACTTATTCCTCTTCTAATCACGTACGTTTAACGTATTACGATTTCTGGCTGTGTGTGATCATTCAGTAGTTGATAGCCATTATCAAATCCGACAACTTAGAATGCATACGGTGAAAAGCATGTGGTGGCAAAAGCCATCATCATGTTATCTCGAAGAGCTGTACTTCTTCGATGTGACTTCGCTGTCATGGAAATGATGTTTGGAGAAGCATCTGTCCCGGAATGTGGACGGTATTTTGTTCTTTCTGGAACATTGGAGACATCAGGACTTCGACTTGTTAGGTCACGGAAAGCCACAAAGAATTTTGGGAAGCATGGAAGCCACGATGACGTTGGAAGCCCAAGAAACCATAGGGAGCCACAGAGTCACTAGAAGCCAAGAAGTTATAGGGATCCATAAAGCCACGATAAGCCAAGAAACCTTGAGCCACACATTTGGCCTTCGGAAGCCAAGATGCCATGGAAAGCCAGAGAGTCACTTGAAGCCAAGAGAGCAGGGGAAGCCATGGCAAGACCAGAAGCCTCAAAGACATCGTGAACCAAGAAGCCATGAGAAGCCACCATTCAGGCAGCCCGAGTCTCGGGTAATCGCCCAGTCCTCATTTGTCCATTTCTTCCAGTTTCCAGCATTTTGTGTAGTCATCTTAATCCGTCATCCACAGAACACTTTGTTAATGGAATTTGATATTCAAGTTCCCTTGAAGTCGTCGATTTCTTTTTTTACTCGCAAATTTCTGGTCCTTCAGTAATCGCCACCGAACCGTGAAAGGGTAGCAGGTTTACCACTGGGAATTGTGGGTGTTGCCTGCCCTTTGCCAGCCTTTGTGCTTTGGCTGGAAGAAAACCCCTCTTCTGGAACACTGGTTTTCACTGAAAGCACACGGCTGCCTGCGCCATATCCACCCGAGGAACTGTGAATAGTTGATGATCATAGATCCTCTTCCTCAACCCTCCCCAGTCTGTCTGTCTGTCTGTCTACATATTCCCCCTGTACTTGGACAGACGTGCATCCAATGGACGTATTTTCACGGGCTTTTAAGGGTGTGACTTCGTGGGGAGCTTATCGATTCTGATTCTTAACTCGAACCAGCAAGGTCTCAGCTGAACATTATTTAATCACTTGCATAGTGGTTAGCGTTACTGACTTCTAATCTCCTGGCTTAGGTTCGATCCCTGACGCGCACAGCTCACCCCAGCTGTTCACCCTTCTTCGGTTGGTGCACGGATGGGTTGCCAGTTACGGTTAAAGAGCCACACACACACAGCTGCGACGGGCGTAGCCAGCCACCCAACACGGCCAGAGTTTACCCGGGGGGTGTCCATGTCCGGGGGACGTGACCCCTCACTGACAGGCCTAATAAGCCTGACCAGGAGATTGAGGAAGGACAGCAGTAGCTCCCGACCGAAAGCGTGTTCGGCTCCAGTTCATAAGAAGGAAATAATTCCGATTTACGATAAATAATGGGAACTGTCGTCTTTCCTAGCCGTCCGGACGCGAGTCAACACGCGACGGGTATTGTAAATCACTGGACGGCGGTAGCGCCAGTGTATTAGTATAGTTGTAGTAGTGGTGTCCGCAGTGTACATAAAACCTGGATGATAGCGGGACGATGCCAGTGCTCGCCCAAGGTAAGCACAGCTTAAGGCCACTGTTCATCATTCAGTGAATGACAGACTCCGTCATAATAATGTTACTGTTGATGGGCGGTGGCGTTGCTGAGTGTTTCCATAAGCATTGTTTGTGTTTAAGGCCGCCGCCACCTCCGCCTCCTCCTCCTCCTCCTCCTGCTCGCCTCTATCGCTCCGCGTGTGTTTGTCAGTTCCCGCAGATTGCCTCCATATGCTGCCAGGGGAACTGAAGCTAAACGTCTTGCTCGCTATCTATCCTCACGGGAGCTTTTTGCCTATGTCTGCGTTCCTCTGAATCACTCCTGTCTCCATTTTTCATGTCTTGCTATATCCGTAAAATCGTTTTCTTTTTCTTTTTTTCCCCCCGTCCACTGTTAACCACTGGCGCGCCTCTTGTCTTCACCCTATATTTATGTGAAGTTCAGACTTCACTCGCGATCCATATAAACACGGGCGGTGATGGACTGTGTCTCCAGTTGGAAATGGTAAAAAACTTACACAAAAAAGAAGGTAAAGCGGTGACTTATCACCTCGACTGGGGGGCCATGTTTTATTGGCGTTTCCTCTCATAGATAAGGCTCGTGTGGGGCAGATAGTCTTCTGGAGAAATTTTTCTTAGTCTTTTCTTTTTTTTTCCTCTCATTTTACTTTATGAATATTTGAGGGGCTTGGGACGAGTAAATCTCTTCCAAGATTGGTGTGGGTTGTTTGTCTTCGGGATGCATTTGGTTCCAAAGGGGTGAAGAAGGAGGAGGGGGGCCATGTGATACTTGTTGTTATTATGACTGTATTTCCTTTCTCTCTCTTTTTTTTTTTTTTGCATCCTTTATGCCGTTCCTGTGTCCGTGGACGCTGTTGGTGATGGCGTTGTATAATCTGTTGCTGTGTGAGTGTCACATGCTTACGAATAGTAGCTGTTTGCCCTCCTGCCAACTGTTGGGGGATAGGCTGTCACTGCGTCGCACATTGGCTGCTCTCTTGCTCTTGCTCTCTCTCTGCTGCCCTCTGCTACTCTTGTTGCAGTGTCCCCCTGCGGCTGCTGCTGTGGTGAGTATGATCGTTTGGTGAGGGAGCGAGGACGGTCGGAACTTCCATGCAGTGCTTATGGGAGGAATCCAGCTGTTGCCAGTCCGCCGAGAACCCTTGATGGGGAGCTAGTGACTATCTGGATGATCACTAGCCATGTCCGCCTAGCAGACTAGCACTGTTCATGAGGAGCTAGTGACTATCTGGATGATAACTAGCCATGTCCGCCTAGCAGACTAGCACCGATTATGAGGAGCTAGTGACTCTCTGGATGATAACTAGCCATGTCCGCCTAGCAGACTAGCACCGTTTATGGGGAGCTAGTGACTATCTGGATGATCACTAGCCATGTCCGCCTAGCAGACTAGCACTGTTCATGAGGAGCTAGTGACTCTCTGGATGATCACTAGCCATCTAGTACGTCGGGAGTCGCTAGTGTAAGAAGACCCCAAGTCGTTCACAGAGTATGTGTGTGACTAAACCGTCTCCTGAAGCGAGGACTTTCCCCTCCAACATATCTGGTCCTCGCTGAACGCCTCTGTATATTTAACACACGGTGGGCATCTTACTACCCATTTTGACAGTCGGGGAAGGGCAACCCCACCCTCCCATCCTTCTTAATTCCCGTCTTGTTTAACTTTTAGAATCATTGATGGTCACGCGACCTTTTTATCGTAGTCATAGTATGGAAGACCTGCCGATGTTTTGTCCCCTGCTTTGTCACGTCCTAACTAAGTCTCCTGTGACGTACGTGTTGTCACTTCCTTTGTCTCTCGTAACTCGCAATTTTGTCTCGTGTGTTAACAGTATTTTACCTCGTCGTGGCTTCCTCCGCCTCAAGATTATGTCTTCCATCTGTCTCACTCGCTCTCATCTCCTCTCTCTCTCTCTCTCTCTCTCTCTCTCTCTCTCTCTCTCTCTCTCTCTCTCTCTCTCTCTCTCTCTATCTATCTATCTATCTATCTATCTATCTATCTATCTCATCACCGCCACTAGCTTTCACCGTCGTTAGCTCTCATCTCCATCGCTAGCGCTCATCTCCCTCACTGGCTCTCATCTCCTTCACAGTCGCTAATCTTAGTCACTCGTTCTCACTCCATCCATCGTCAACACAAATGTCATAATTAATTCGACTTAAAATGCATCGCCTACCTTTCCTTTGTCTCTCTCTGTCTCCTCCTTTAGCATTTGATGCCTTTGTGGAAGCCTTCCTCTGTCTCCCCTCTGAGCCTCGTGCAGCTCACCCGTGCATGAAGATCGCCTCTCCAGCATCAGGGCCACAGCATCCACGTTGCCGCAACCTGCGCACGCTAACCCCCTTAAGCACGCCCGTGCGACCTTAGGTCTGATCGGCTGGCCTTTGATCCAACCCCCTTTTTAAGAGATCAGGTCAAAGGTCACAAAAGGATCAGGGCAAAGGGCCACCACGTCTTTTTCATACCCGAGGGTCGGACCGGCTTGGTTTAAAAAAAAAAAGGGGGGGGGTTCCCGCGTGCATCATCGTTCCTCCATGAGGCGAGGCCAGGTCCTCCAGTGAGCCCGCTGATGGAGCTACGTCTTCGTGGCCCAGCTCCCGTGATGAACACAATAAACCGTGGCATTCTCGATGACCCCCGGTTGATGGCGCCCTCCGCCCACCACCACCTACTCAGACGAGCGTCGTCCCCGAGGTAGTCAGTCAGTCAGTCAGTCAGTCTTCCCAAGACGAGAGAGAGAGAGAGAGAGAGAGAGAGAGAGAGAGAGAGAGAGAGAGAGATTTGTTTTATCTCTTCTATTTGCCGATGCTGATGAGGTGGCAAGTGTGGGGCGTCCCACGGAACAGTTACTTTAGTTTCCTTAACATTGTGTGTGTCTCTCCTTAAAGCGAGGGTTGTTCACATGTTGTTGGAGGAAGATCATGCCCACAGCTACATAGCCTTTTGCCATATTTAGTTCCACCGAAGAGATATATACATACCGCCTTTTATATAAGCGTGGGCAAACATTCTGGGACTCTGAGAGTATCTTTTTAATCTGATTACTAACGTGGAGGAAAAGACGTGAGGTAGAACGATCCTCTTTTCGTGAGCGGTGATTATTATTCTTTTTTTTTTTTTCCTCCGCCAGTGATTGTCTCGCTATTCTCTGGGATCACCAAGTGACCTTCGTAGCATTGATAAGCTCGTGGGAATAGCGTCTCTAAAGATGTTCTCGATTCTATTAAGACGGCGGTGCGCTGTAAGATACTATTATTGTCTTCTCATGGTTAATGATGGTGGTATTAGTAGTATTGATGCTCTCTGCAATATATATTCTCTCCTGTTTAGCTATTCCATGTCAGACCAGACTAGGGTTGTTAAGTCGAAGGACACGGATCATTCGCGTGAATTCGGAACAGTTAAGGCAAGTCTCAGCAACAGATATGCCCAGGCCCGTGCGTCCCATGCATGGGTTCCGCCGTATCCGTGTGTCCCGTTGGACGCTACTGGTGAGAGACTGGAAGGTGAGGGAGAGAACTCTGGGAAGCAAGCACACAGCATGACGTCGCTGCCTTAGGAATTTACCTCCTCTCTCTCTCTCTCTCTCTCTCTCTCTCTCTCTCTCTCTCTCTCTCTCTCTCTCTCTCTCTCTCTCTCTCTCTCTCTCTCTCTCTCTCCCCACCCTCGAATAAGAAACAAGATCTGGGTTTCTCAGGGTAATGAGGAATCGTTTGAATTGATAAGATTAACTCTCTCCAGTACGAGACGACAGAAGATCATTCCCAGTGGGGGTCAAGGTGGCGAGGTGGTAGTGCTGTGTTTGTGTCCAGAGTATTCATCATTGTGTATGTAGACCTCACGTATGATGAATCATTCGCCTCCCCAGATTAATGGGCACATGCAAAGGCGTATTTCATAGCCGTGTAGTGCGTGTCTCGTCTTGTGTACCGCTTAGTCTCGTGTATTTGCGTCTGACCAGGAGCTATCTATCTCGCTCTGTCTCTTTGACACGCACATCTCTTAACCTCAAACGTGACTCGTGCACCACTGCTGTCTCGCTTCAAGGCTGTCTGTGTGTCTTCGTACCAGAACATCTAGGTATCCTAAATCTCTTTAGCCATTTTCTTTTCACATCTTTCACACTTGCGAACTCTCTCTCTCTCTCTCTCTCACTCCTAAGATCCTAATGTTAGGACATCTCGTTTGCAATGTATTTTACATATCGTCTTTGGGACGCTTTCGTGTTTTCATAAATATTTCCCACACTACCGCCATTAATTTTACATCCCCTTCCTCAAGGACGACTGTACGTCATTTGGGGAATGTTTTACGACAACATGTATTTTCACTCTTGAGTCCGAGGGTACGACCACCTCATCGAAACAGTTTGGTGGCCTTCTGAGTGCGACAATGCGATCCTCGAGGGCGACGAATCTTCGAGTAGCCGATAGTACCGGCCCTTGAGCACGACAGCACGACTGGTTACGATGCCTTGTAACCTGATACTTAAGGGTCACACACCACACTCACCACGCACACTTCCACCACACTCGCCACGCACACCTACCCCTCCGCCACGCACACCTAGCCTCCACCACTCTCACCCCTCGTAGACCAACTTGCCCACCTCACTCATCAAACGCACTTATCTACCCTCACTCACCACTGACCCAACCTAATACCAAACATCAGCCCGTGGCAAAGACAGGTCTACAGACACCATCACCTACAACATGTATAGCCCGTGGGTGTGCTAGAGAGAGAGTTGCTTGGCCGACGCAACAGGCAGCAATAGCAAATTAACACACATCCTCTGGCCCCTCGAGGGATGATTGCCATGCCAAACTATTATCTCTGGTGATTCATCTACCTCAGCAACGCGGATGTGAAAGCCAGTTGGCTCGTTAATATGATGGGTAGAAAGATCTCTGGACAGCCCTGGCTGTCTGGCCGTTTTACCATTTCTCTTGAGATTATTAAAACTTTCCAAAGATGAATCCTCATGTCATGTTCAGGGTGTTTATGTATAGTCCTGATGTTTTCATTATCATTATTATTATTGCTGAAGTTTATCTGTTATGCTTGATTATATATGTTATTATACAATCCAAGGACCCCGTATTATAGATACCATCATACGCACCTATCTTTGCCCTCAGAGACAGTGAAGTCTCTCCACACACTTCTCAATGCACGCCACCACTTAAAGTGTCCGCTGAAAAAATCTTGTCCGCCTGGCCATACGTTTTCAAAGGCAATGTTGCACTCTCATTTCATCATCGTTCATCTTTCCTTTGGCTTTGATCACCATCTGCAGACGTCTGGGCATGGAACTGGCAAGGTTCCTGAAGTATTCTAGGTCCATGTTTTGGGTCCATAGGGTCTTGATCTTCTGCACGAGGCGAGGCAATGATGAGGTGCTGCAGGAGGCAGCTGCCTGATCGTGCGTTCTAAGCGCCCAGGAATCTGGCATGTACACACATTTTCGTGGTCCCGGGGGACAAATACAGCGCCCAGAGGCGAAATTCCCAAAAAGAAATTGCATCCAGGAGTAGTAAGGAATGATGATCCATCCTTCAAGATAGTCTGAGGCACACTGAGGTAGGTTGCAGATGCTCACACTGTTAGAAACGCTAGTCTCGGCGACCTGATGTGCAATGTGCTCACCCTGAGAGCGTCATGTGCTTGCATCCACAATAAGCCTTAAATGTGTATCGCCTTTGGGAATATATTAGTACTTTACCTTCTTAGAACTGCAAGTTTTATGGCTTCATGCACGTTCCTTATTGTTCGTACATTTTCATCAATGTGTATTTGTTCGAATCATTAAAATTCTAAGGGGGGTTATATGATACCATTACTATGCACTTCTTTCCTACATTTACTTTACGCATAATGTATTGTCTGAATGGGCCAACTTCTACTATTTCTTGAAACTTAAAGATGGCTCTTACTAGGATGGCCAATCCTCCTCATCCATTCTTTTTTTTTGTGTTTGTGTGTGTGTGTGTGTGTGTCTGTGTCTTTCTGATTGCGCATAAAAAGTAGACATGGTACATATACCCGGTTAAGAGAAGGGGCAACACGAGTGTAAAATTCTCTTAACGTCATGAGTTTACCATAACCTCATGAGTTGTCATCACATAGTAATCACACACAGGTATGGATAACAGCAAATTACATGAGAGTACATGGGAATGACATGAGACCTGGTGGTCCATGACGAAGCCATTTGCACCCATAAGTTTTAACTGTGGGTAGAAACAGGGTAGGAAAGCAGAAGGCACCTGTTCATCCCTCCGGCTCAACTGCGGGTAGGGAAAAAAAATGAGTGTGGGGTAGGGGAGCGGGCGGGTTGAGAAGATATACCATATACCGTGGAGAAAGTATATTATCATTGAATTTTATAGGAGACTGTGAACGGTAGAAGTTGCCTAATCTGAACAGAATGGGCTTCACTGGAGCTGGGCTCAGAGACAGGAAAAATAAGAGAGAGAAAGCAGAAGGTACGGTATCGTGTGAGCAGCAAGTTACAGAACAATTTCTGGTAGCGTATCACTATAGTATATAGCCTTGATCTGAAGTCGTTGATAGTCGTTATGTCTGCTACAAAATAGCTAAGAAGAACACATTCTCTCTCTCCCTCCCTCCTTTCAACACACACACACCACGGGAGTCGTACGTGGAGAGCATCCGAGCTAGTGAACATGGGACGAGAGGAGAGAGGAGCAACAGTAGGAAGAGGAGGAGGAGCTGCTGCTACTGGTGAAAGCCGTGTTTGCCAGCGGGCTGATGTTGTCTGGCCAGGTGCGGTACTGCCCTAGAAAAGCTGGTCGGGAAGTAGCTAACCAGCCTCGCCTCCTCCTCCTCCTCCTCCGTCTCGGGAAGCGAGGCCTTCTCCTCATCTTGAGGTGACCCCTCCCCCCCACAAACAACGAATGGCCCACGACCAGTTCATAACTTTTACCTGAGCGCTTTCACACGTACGCAGATAGACGCAAAACCGCAGATGTTACTTTAAACTGTTTGCTACTCCGGCTTGTGTGTCTGTATGGGATACAGACCGTCTGTAAAGCATGTTTTATTGTTTTAATGTGTCTGTGAGGGATTTAGATCGCTTTACACCATCTGTTACTCTGTCTTGTGTGTCTGCGTAGGATACAGACTGGTTTAAACCTCCTGTCTGCGTGGGATGGAGACGGTCGTAAACCGTCAATGCTCTGTCTTGTATTTATTGTCTGGGATGCACACGGCCTGACTCGTCAGTTCGTCTATCTGGGATGTAGACCTCTCTAACCTGTCTGTCACTCTGTCTAATGTGTCTTTGTGGGTTGCAGAACGACGTAAACCGTCTGTTATGGGTCTGTGTGGGACGGAGACCGCCTTAAACTGTCAGTTGCTCTGTTTTGTGTGGAGACGGTTGTAGACCACCGGTTACCCCTGTCTTAACCGTCTCTTTTTGGGATGGAGTCTGTCTCGGGAGTGAAATACCCGGGGAAATGAACGGGCAACTGTAAGATTCTCCTCACCCCCTTGTATCTCTGCTGGAAGTCGTGTCTTATCTGCCGAGTCGGTCCATTTTCCTGTCAAGTCTGTCTCTTTCGTCTGGTGTAAAGATGGGACAGGACCTGAATCCCCACCCCCCTCCCGTCAAGTTCCTTTTGGGGGGGGAGTATAATCTGTTGTAGTAGTTGCGAATTTCGAGGCAATTGCCCTGTGACATCCGGAGGAATTTTTCTGTGTATTTGCGATGGGTTGCGTGATGACGGAATTTCCCGGTTCGCTTTTTAAGCAATGTGGAAGACATTTTGATGAGATGAGGTTATGCTCTCCGTGATTTTTTTTTTTTTTTTTCCCAGGATGATACTATGGGGAATCGGCGAACATCTTAGGAATTGCGATACGCCACACACACACACACACACACACACACACACACACACACACACACACACACACACACACACACACACACCTTACGACCCTTGAGAACGATGGTCCGGTCTTTGACTTGGTCCTTTAAGTGCCTGCCCATCATAACCGAAGGTCATAGCGTATTGCTAGATGTTCACTTTGGCGTCTTCAAGGGCCTTCGTGCTCAAGGGACGAACTTTCCTCCTCCAGGGGTCGTACCCTCCTCCTCCAGGGGTCGTACCCTCCTCCTCCATGGGTCGTACCCTCCTCCTCCATGGGTCGTACCCTCCTCCTCCATGGGTCGAACCCTCCTCCTCCAGAGGTCGTACCCTCCTCCTCCAGGGGTCGAACCCTCCTTCTCCAGGGATCGTACCCTCCTTCTCCAGGGGTCGTACCCTCGTGCTAAGGGGTTTTGTGTGTTTAGCTGGTGGGGAAGATGAGTGTCCCGTCAGGTTGACAGAGGCATTCGTAAGTACAAACACAAGTTTGCCCTCAGTAAGGTCACCACACACTAGATCGCGTGTGTACCCCCGTATCAGCGCATCATCATGGTCTTCCTCGCGTGTTCACACATATCTGCCAGAGCTGAACGCAGTGAGCTTGCACCCTCTCAGGTTGACTTAAGTCTTTGTACCCGCTCTTACGTCGACCTAAGTCACTGTATGTATATACCTAAGTCGATCTAAGTCACTGTATACACAGCAAGGTCGACCAAGGTCCACGTATACGCACTCAGGTCGACCAAAGTCTGTTTTCATACTCCCAAGTCCACCAAAGCTTACGCAGAAGCACCCATGTCGCCACACTGTACCCTTGTGTGTGTGTGTGTGTGTGTGTGTGTGTAGACTATAACATTTTCCAGGTAAACAGAGAGGGGTTACGATGCAACAGCATTTCATTTGGATAAGGAAAGGTAGGGAAGCCATATGCTTGAGACGTATGCTGTCAATAGAATACAATATGCTGTAGATAGAATGCAATACTCTGCAGATATGATACAATATGCTCTAGATAGACTACAGTACTTTGTAGATATGATATTCCGTGGGTAGAATACAATATGCTGTCGTAAAACGATATTCTGTCGGTAGGATAACGTAAGCTGTCGATCGAATACTATATGCTGTCGATAGAATGCCGTACGTTGTCGATATGACACAATATGCTGAACAGATTAGAATATGATGCCGATAGAACGCAGTTTCCCCTCGACGAAGCACAAGGGTCTTGTCCGTGTGGGCGAAGAGCAAGAATGACGGCGTTCGGGCCTCCCGTCCGGGTACGGGGGACTTAGCATTCTGTTGCCCTTGTGTTTGTGCCGTCGGGTGAGGTCGTGTGCGGGAGGAAGTGCCCTTTGTTTCCGAGATGGCCGGGAGACTCTGTCTGCTTCAGCAAGTCACTGTCTGCTTCAGCAAGTCACTGTCTGCTTCAGCAAGTCACTGTCTGCTTCAGCAGGTCGGTCTCTGCTTCAACAAGTTATGAAAGACAATGTCACACACACACACACACACACACACACACACACACACACACACAGTTCCCCTCACCATAGTAGTTGCCTATTACTGAACAAATGCCTCCACTGCGATAACCATTTACTTCCAGAGAGCAGACATGCTCGAACGAACATATCCACATTCAACCACTACGGTAGTCACCATACGTCAGTGTAAGTCATTATATATATATATACCCCACGGGAACTTAAACTACACCATAACTTGTCACCATATCTCTCTCTCCTCACCGTAAGCATTGGAGTCACTGTATTCTCAGTAGACGCCAGTTTGACTGCTCCATTATGCCACTCTCCTAAGCCTCACAGGTGTCATTAATATGATCAGGAGAGACTGTAAATCCTCCTCATGTCTCTCTAGAAGACATTATGTGCTCCCCAGCGTTAACGTAATCCCCAGCATGTGATCACATACTCCTGCATGTCTTTGTATGGTTCTTTAGACTCGCTGCCCTCCTTTTAGTCCATGCTTCCGTAGACGTGCGCCACAATGTTCCAGGAGAGAAAGGTAAGCTTTAGCCAGTCTCTGAAGTATCTACGAGTGATTTGTGTGTGTATGTGTGTTGCAAGATGGCATATCAATGCATATATACATCCGCATGTTTCAAAGCATCACCGTGTGCTTATCAAGGTCACGTTATGCCCCCTTGCATGTCCTCAAGATGCTGTTGAACAAGCATTGTGTGTGTGTGTGTGTGTGTGTGTGTGTGTGTGTGTGTGTGTGTGTGTGTGTTGTCACCTTCACTCCCTCTCTCACAGTAGTCAGTATACCGCAAGATCGTCACAGTGTGACGAGGCAATATCTTCCTCGAAAACCGCCTCGTCTTCCCACACGCTTCTTTGTGAGTGACTAGTTGCATAACACGTGAAAAAGAAAAAGAAAGAAAAGAGATTCCCCCAATTGAAAATAGATAGCCCACCTTTTTTTTCCAAGAAGAAGAACAGAAAAACAAGGCAAGAGCCGTCGGGGGAATAGGTAGAATACGAAGCAAAACGTCCTAGATGAAGCACTACTTTCAGACGCGTAACTGCTGGTCTCGTCCGTCTGTTTGCGTCGACCCAGGCGGAGTGAGCGTGTCATTAATGGTGATATTCAAGTCTTGTGAAAAGTTTCGGGACATGGAGTTAATGGTGCAGAATAGCGTAGCGCTTCGAGAATTGTGGGAAGAGAAAAAGAAATAGCTGTATAAAAAATTGGGATGTACTACTTTTAAGATAGACAGAAGGGAATAGACTCTGTAATGAATTTAGCTTATTTTTTTTTTTTCTAAAGTTAGATTGTTTACAGCTCTGCAGAAAGTAACAGTGTCGATATTTATTTCATGTACTGCCAAACTCCACAAGACAAAGCACAACAGCCCACTCATTTGCAAGAGTAAGTAGACGATGAAAAATGCTCGATGCTGGACGAATAATGAAATTCAGACGGCAACAGACTACTTGAGTTCCTTCGCATCTGTCTGTGATGGCCCGAAGAGAAACAGAAACGGAGAGAGAGAGAGAGAGAGAGAGAGAGAGAGAGAGAGAGAGAGAGAGAGAGAGAGAGAGAGAGAGACTTAAGTTTTTAACATTGAGAAATACGAGTTCTGATTAAGGACGGTATTCATTTATAGCACAGGTCCCCCTCCACCCCTAGTGTGACGAAGTCTGGAACATGGCTTGCTCCGTCCAGAGGTTCTGACACCTCCTCTGACCCAGTGTCATCACCAGCTAGGCCAAACCTCCTTCCAGCGACTCCTCTTATGTCTTCTTCATTACCCAGATAGCAGTGCCTCCTGCGTCTCCACTACCCAGGCAGCGATACCCCTTAGGTCTTCACTATCTTGACTGTGAATGCTCCAGTGTCTTCAGTGCTTCCTGTGCACTGATCCCTCACGGTCATTTCACCGTCCATACGTTGGTTCCTCTGTCTCTCCACAGCCTCGTCACTGCTTCAGAGGTGATGGTGGTCATGAGGTTCTTCAATGGTATGATGTGAGCGCCATGGGATGATACACGACGTTGATGGAGGACGGGACGGACGGTGGTATATAGATGGACAGAGGGAGACAGTAGGTTAATTGGATGGAGTGGAGGGAGGGAGAGGGAGGTGGGATGGCAAGTGCAGACGTGAGACATGGTTGGACGAGGAGGTGAGGGCACATCCCAGGCTGGCAGGCACGCAGACCGGTCCTCCATGACAGGTTGGGGACTCCACCCACCCCAGCCTGAGCCTGGCTACCTGGCGTCTGGAGCAAGCACAACCACCGCCTGTCTGCCACACCAGCACCTTGGCTTCCCCCGTCCGTCCTCCTGTCTCTATCTCCACCACCCACCCACCCTCTCTATCTCCACCACCTCTCCTTCACTCCCAAGAGTTCCCCCATAACCCCTCACAGCACAGCTGTTAGTTTCATCTTTTTTTTTATTATTATTATTTCCTTCCTCATAGTAACCCTGTAGATCCCAGCTTCTTCCCCGTTCATCTTCACATAGTCACTGTCATCACTCACAGGGGGAGCCCTGTGTAGTCACCCTCACCAGACTCGCCTCTCTTGGTGTACTCACCTTCACCAAACATCCCCTTGTGTACTCAGCTTCGCCAGACCCACCTTCGCTGGTGTACTCACCTCTAGGTGTGCTCGCATTCATATTCTCATCACTGACTGATCTCGGCCATCTTGTTTGTCATTATCATTACTTCACTGCTGGCTACGTCCTCTCTCAACCTGCCACACACTATATATACGTAAAAAAAGATATTCCAACAGATGTGTTCTATTTCCCCATCGGGAGAGAACAGGTGTTTTTCGTCGTCTCTTTAGTTAGCTTGGTGTTCCGTCAAGAGTTCGTGTGTGTGTGTGTGTTAGGGACGACACCTGCCAAAACCACCACCTCCCAGGTTCCTTTATGAGAGGCTCGCGACACCTCATAACTCACACTCCGCCGTGTCGTTACGGGTCATAAATTGCGAGCTGTTACAGTAGCGTTCTGTGGTGTGTTGACCGACAGGAGTATTATATATACTGGAGGCAGGAGACATGGTAGAGAGGCACGGGAGGTGAAGCTATTCAGGAGGCGAGACATGAAGATGGTAACACAAAAGATTTTGAATCGGATGAAACGAAGTGATCGCCTTGACCAGCTCCAGGGAATCGGTGAGATTGGGTCTGGACTTGCGATGTTTACTGATGGCTCTAAGATACATGCTATGTATCACCGGTGGCTCAAGGATACCTGCTATGTATCAGTATACACGTATCTACCTGGATATACTAATGTGTTGTGCAGATGCTGATCATTGTGATGTTCCAGTAGACATGGCTTTCGTTCAACATTCTCCGATGCCCGCATCATGAAGCGACAATAGGATTCCTTTGTAAGGTCTTATGGGACTTGAAACCATTTATATCTTTGTTGTGAGTGGAGGAAGTCGTGCTGATACCCTATGTTTGCAAGTTGTGATGTGATTCCTAAATAACTTACTGCCTGTCAATCCTGAAGTCGTGGTTTAATCCTGAAGGTGACTTGGTTCCAGGTAATACCCACTGTCTGTCACTCCTGAAGCAGCGGTCTGGTTACTGAAAGAGACCTGGTTCCTGGTAATGCCAGGTAGATCTTTCATCGCGTAGTGGTTTAGTCCTGAAAGTTACCGGGTTCCTGGTAGTGCCACCTGTATTACTACTGAAGTAGTGGTCTCGTCCATAAACTTATGTTAATCGATCATTCCTGAGGCTCTGACCTGCTGGGGGAGTTCTTCTGGTGTTGTTACATGGCAAGCCAGGTTCTGACTAGGAGTCCGTGCCACGCTGAGTAACTCTTGCTGGACTTCGCTTGCTTGAAGTTACACCGCGGGTGAGGAGTGCCCATCTGGCGAGACTGGGTCATTTGGAGTGCAGGTCTCGTCAAAGAACCTCTCCCTTCCGAAAGGAGTCTGCATTTTCCTGCTTCTGGAAGTAGCGCAGCTGTGGACAGCAGGAAACTTGACAAAGGTCCAGGGAAACAACGGAACTTGTTCATAGAAATTGGTCCCAGGGTAAGACTGAATAAATGAATGACCTCTGTGGACAACATCTAACATGAATTTCACCTGGAACTTATGTGTGCAGTTTGTCCAAGCATGCTTAAAACCCAAGATCCTCTTACCCACAACATATGTTTTTGGGTACTACCGAAGTTAGATAGACTGTCAATTCTGTAAAATTTTCTTAAGGATGGGAGGGTAAGTGAGAGAGAGGGAGTGTGGGAATAATGCATGAGATGGAGTGCGACAATTCTGCGACCTAATTCTATGAAAGAGTAAGCCAATCAAGATAATGTGTATATATATTGGCTGTGTAACTCCCGTGCCTCTTTCATTACAAACCTTCATTTTTTTTTTTTCACACCAAATGTGTCTATTCTTTACTGAACGTTTTCTTTCTCTAAGGGAGTCGCTAAGAATATATTTCTCTCAAGGATGTAATCTGGGTTTCATATAATTTCCTCTCTCGTGTTGACGACAGAAGGAAAAAGAATGAAAAAAAGAAAATCTCTCGAGTCTCTCTCCCCCTCCCCAACAACTTCTTACACACACAATAACCTGGCTCCGTCCCTCCCTTAAATCTTCCGCCGATCGCAAATTTCTGCCAAGACCACGACACTGATTAGGCTCAAAGGGTCAGCACGACGGAAAAAGAGGCAGGAAATTGAAGCTTGTCGAGAGTAGGTTTGGCTGGACGCCACCACCTCGCGCCGCTCCAACCACCGCTCCTTACACCTCCTCCAGGAGCCGATAACGCCTGCGGATGATCATCATCTCTACTTGTATTCATTTCTAATCAGTCGAGTCACAGAGTGAAGTGAGGTTTGGTAGGGGATGTATACATTATGGTTTGGTTCTCTTTAGTGCCTCGCTTCTCATATATATATATATATATATATATATATATATATATATATATATATATATATATATATATATTGTTTAATGGAGGGTTATAAGTTCGTAAGGATCATTAGAACTCCTTGGGGTAGAAAAGTGTATTCGTGATTCGTTCCTCATCATGTTACGGCAGTGCACAGGCAACCATCCCCGTGCCCCGCCGGCCTCTTTTCTGACCTTCCACTACCGTTTGCCCCTTTCTGCCCTACCTCTGTCCTTGTCCTCCCTCTCTACCTTTATATCGGGTCCTCTTCTGTCTCTCCTCGATCTGTAGATGACACACCTCCTGCTCGGAGAGCAGCGAGTGGGTTAGTACCAACCGTTGTGAGGGGCACACTCTAATGTGCTGTCGGAGGTGAGTGTTGCCACAGCGAGGCGGTGGAAGTGACTAGGTAGGGGCAGGCGGAGGAAAGACTATTAGAGAGAGAGAGAGAGAGAGAGAGAGAGAGAGAGAGAGAGAGAGAGAGAGAGAGAGAGAGAGAGAGAGTAGTGCTTTCAATCAGATTTGGCTTAAAGGGAGGGCTAGTGCTATGTACTAGCCCTTACTTTAGGCCAAATCTCATCTTAGGTACTCTCTCTCTCTCTCTCTCTCTCTCTCTCTCTCTCTCTCTCTCTCTCTCTCTCTCTCTCTCTCTCTTCCCCCTCCCAGTCCTCTTCGCTGCCAGCACCTCGTCTGCCTCCCTCGCTCCTCCCATACCTACATCTGTCTGCCTCCCTCAGGAGTCCTCCTCCCTCCGCTCGTCTTGGCTCAGGTTCCCGGCAAACATGGGAGTAAACAGGGCGTTCAGCTGCGAGTTTTGTGTGTCAGTGTTGCGTCTAGTGCTGTGTTTTGCTTGCGACCGTCTGTATATCTGTGTGTTCTGGTGTGGTTTCTGTGTGTGAGGCGACCCTTACATATTTCCCCCGCGTGCATCACAGACGAACCATCATTATTTTTTTTTTTCCTAGTAATATGAACGTTTCCTTCAACATAAATTATTTACTCTCCGTCGCCGAGCCATGTATATATTTTTTTCCCTCGCCCTCAGGACTGAGTATTATACCTAATTAGTGAAATCAAAACCCACACAGTTATCGCTGATGATCAGAAATTACAGGAATTACGGTTAAGGTTTATTTCCTAACAAGTTTGTGGAAATCTGTGCGACGAGTCTCGATTCTGTGGATGGGTGAGGAGGAGCAGGGGACCATACAGCAGTATAATGTGGTTGGTCGTCCTCACATGTACGCTGTAGTTCGACTCCCTCGTAGTCCACTGTTGTTGTAGTTTGAGGTTAGACCTGCCTATAACTCAGGCGGTTGCAGGCCCTGTGCTGTAGGGCGGCCTGCCGGTGGTGAGGCCCTAGGGGGTTAGGCTTGTTATCCCACCTTGGACCCCCACGAGAGAGAGAGAGAGAGAGAGAGAGAGAGAGAGAGAGAGAGAGAGAGAGAGAGAGAGAGAGAGAACCAGGCTTTCCCTAGGAGTCCACTGTTGTCAGCCCCCTTCACAGAACGATATGGTCAGTCCCTCTCACAGTGTGCGGTTCATTCCCCACATCAGGCACCAGACCATCCCGTCTCTCACTGGCAAAAAAAAACAGCATTTACGAAACAGGACCAAAAAAAAAAAAAAAGAAAACTCACAGTACAAAGTGTAATGTAGTTCATTATCATTTTGCATTTGCATATCTTGCAGCTCATGGTGAGTGAACCGCCCGTTGGCTCTTGGCTATCGAGTGATTTTATGAGCCGAGGGAAGGAGGCGATGAGTGGAGTATGGGGTTCGTGAGGGTGGGTGGTGGTGTGGCTCCACATTTAAGGACGTCGGGGGTGTGGTGGTGTGGTGGGGTTTGTTCCTAAAGGGTACGTGATGTTCGTGTGGTCTTGTCCAGGTGGTTTGTTTTCTCCCTTTGTTTATACAAAAAAAAAATAAAAAAAGCGCTCAGACTCGCAAACACGAGAAGATGGGTTTTTATGAAGTCATTGTTAACTGCATTTAGAGTGTGTTGTGGGAGGGGTGAGGGATCAGGGTTTATGTACCCTGAGACACATCAAAGGGCTGCGAACCCCACCCCCTTTGACTGCAGCATCCAAAGTGATAATTTGAAGATCCTCACTATCCAGTGTTTATTTGCCAGTGTGTCATCTCTGCCTACATCTTGGAGGCGGCGGGGGAAGGCGAGCGGGTAAAAGTGTTTTATTGTCTCACAAAGTGTATCACTATATAGTCGTGAGTACTGGTTCCCGCGGGTACAAGATATGAAATGAATGGGGGTTAATAGGAGGTGATCACGAGGAGGTGCTGGTGAGTGACCTCAGTTAACGTGCGTTGTGTACGTACGTTTGTGCTTCTGAGAATCTTGGGTATGAGTGAAGGAGAGAGAGAGAGAGAGAGAGAGAGAGAGAGGGAAGGATAGAGAGGGAGGGAGGGAAGGAAGGAAGGAGGCAGACTGACCAAGTGTCACGACCCTGGGTCCTCATCGTCATGGGAGAGGGACGGCCTGCAATGGTCTGGTCACCCACACATCACTGGCCCCCAACCAGATCTCCAGCAGCCAAACACACTAGTTCGTCCCGAAGGAAATATGTCCATACGTGAATCGTTCGGTATGTGGGTATAACCGACTGACGTATATATGTGTGTGTGTGTAACAACAGCGCTTTCAGGGAGAACGTGGGACTGGTGATGGAAATATCGGGGGGGGGTTTCGTACTCTGGCAATATTGCAATGTGCATAGTCGATGTTCCTGTTATTTAGAAGCGGGACATCTAATTCATCTGAAACCGTCTTTCCTGTTAGGGGAATACTAGGGAACGGGAGAGAAAATTGAAAGTACCAGGAAACGCTGGTTATATGTAATGGGAAATGGGAAATCGTTTAGACTAATGCACGAAATAGAATAGTAATCATTCCAGGCGTACAAATATACCTTATGGCGGGTAGACATTGAGGTGTTGGTAGATTCTGTAGATGGAGAACGGGATGATAAGAGTGGGAGAGAGAGAGAGAGAGAGAGAGAGAGAGAGAGAGAGAGAGAGAGAGAGAGAGAGAGAGAGAGAGAGAGAGGCCAATAAACGAAGGGTTATATGAACACTTGTGATGGTGGTCGTATGAGGAAGAGGACAAGATTAATGTAAAAGGTGTAAGGTGTTATGGGCTGGTGAGGTAATTAATTAAGAGGTGTTGAATAATGAAGCTGATTGATTATATTTGTGTGTGTTTGTGTGTGTCTTTGACCCACTCTCTCTCCTCCCCATAGCCATGCTTCACTATGTCCAAACACCATCCTCCTTACACACACACACACACAAAGGACGCGGGAGTAGGGAGAGGCTGGAGATGGGTGAGGGGGATTGTGGGGGGAGGAGGAGGATAAGCGCAAAGAATCTAGTGGTAATTAATGCAAATCCTGACGTGACACGGCCGACCCAGCGCCACTACCAGGCCGACCCAGCGGTACCTCCCGCCCTGGTGGTTCCCCGTGCTTTAAAGCATCCTCTCTCTCTCTCTCTCTCTCTCTCTCTCTCTCTCTCTCTCTCTCTCTCTCTCTCTCTCTCTCTCTCTCTGAGATAGGGCGGGAGAGTACGATAGCTCGCTGTCATATCCCCGAGCGCCACCTTCGCCCCCCCCCCCCCCCCCAACACCCGAAGTGTGTTCTGTGAGGGACGTCGTCACTGGAGGAGGCAGCGACACGGGAGCGAGGGACGGCAGAACACACACACACACACACACACACACACAGAGAGAGAGAGAGAGAGAGAGAGAGAGAGAGAGAGAGAGAGAGAGAGAGAGAGAGAGAGAGAGAGAGAGAGCCGTTGCCTGAAGTGTGTGTGTGTGTGTGTGTGTGTGTGTGTGTGTGTGTGTAAAAGGAGTGTCGCATCGCCTCTCAGGGCGGGATGAAATGATCAACGTCTGCATTTCGCCTCAAAACGCTTTACCCCTTTCTATATCTTCTCGGACCTTTTTCTTCTTTCTTTTTTTTTTCAAGAATATTTTTTCTTGCCCACCATGAATTCGGGGATCCTCAAGAAGGAAGGAGGGAGGGAGGGACGTCGTCTGGAGGTCGGCTCTTACTCGCCTTGCGTTTTCAGAGAAAGGGGAAACCTGATGACACAGCGGCACCTGCGGGTTATTGGAAGTGTCTGGGCACAGACGGGATCGGCACGTTCATTGACTATGTGGGGTTTAATTACGATTTTTTTCAATCTCTCTGTTTTAGCGATGATCATTTATTCCTGGAACGGGACAAGACCTGGTCGTATGGAGCTTGTATTTTTTTTAGGGGGGGGAAGGAGGTTGTCTTGTGGGGTGGTCCTAGGAGATGGGGTGAGCTTAGGGAACGGAGGGCCGATCCTAGGAGACGAGGTGATCCTCCTGGAGACGGGGGTGATCTCGGGGGACGGGAGTGATTCCAAGAGACGGGGCGACCCGAGAAGACCGGTAGGGGGGCGGCCCTCCCAGGAGACGTGGCCCTCCCAGGAGACGAGGCGAGACGGCACGACCCGAGGAGACAGGGCCATCCCAGGAGACGGTGACTAATGGGAGGAGAAAACGCAGATCGGAAGGTCGGGAACAATGATACATAGAGCGGAAAATACGGGAGGTTTAGGGTGGATGGGGGAAAGAATGACGACAGATAGATCGTTAGGGAGGAGGAGGAGGGAGGGGTGATGTAGGAGACACCGGGACGTAGATTGTCAGAGAGAGAGAGAGAGAGAGAGAGAGAGAGAGAGAGAGAGAGAGAGAGAGAGAGAGAGAGAGAGAGAGAGAGAAATAGGAACGGAAAAAAGATTGAAGTAAAGAACTTGGAAACCAAGTTCTACATAGGATGTCATCCCTGTATTACGAGAGAGAGAGAGCGAGCTGCTCCCGTTGCACTGTTCACCGAGACGTTGCCTGACACACGCCTGGAGGCCGCCATAAGGTGAAGGGAATTCTCTCTCATCCACGGCTGGATTGTTTACCAAATAAACCCTCCTGATTTTAGACAGCAGGGGAGGGGGTTGGAGGGAGGGAGGGGGCAAGTCCGCCCCAGGGAAGTGGGCGTCCCTACCCCTTGTCAGCTTGCGGGGTTGGGACTGGCGACCTGAGTTCTGAAGAAGAAGAAAAAAAAATCTATTCCCACGAGAGATGGTTTGTCTCTTCGTGATCTCTGTGTTTGTGACTCACTTTGGTCCTCCTCTCCCTGTGGTTTGGTGAAGCATTTTGCCTAAGCTCTCGACATCTCCACAGTATTTGACTGGGTGTAGCATGTGCTATGTGAACTCCTTAGATTTGGTCTTTCTGCTTCTCTCTGTTCTGTGATTCGTAATATCCTCTCTGGTCGACTTCTCCCTCCTATCCTATCAGCAGTGGTGTTCTTAAGGGTTCCATCCTAATGCCTACTTTTTTTTTCTCTCTCTCTCTTTCTCAAATGAATGATCTCGTCTTGTGCTTCCCACAGTTTCCGTGTGGAGACCGAGTCACTTGAGGATTGACCATTATATATATATATATATATATATATATATATATATATATATATATATATATATATATATATATATATATATACTTCCATGTTCCCTCGAACAGCTAAGCCATCTCGTCTTTCCCTCCTCGTAACAGTCAAGTCTACAAACACCCGCGGAGGCCGGATTAACTTCGACTTTCCATCTTTGATTCATTTCTCGGAACGGAGTCCGGGATGATTAACTGATACGTCTCTGAATCGCCAACTTGATGTTTAACAGTTTGTAAGGTACGTCGTGTTCCATCCGTCAAACGGCTTTCATGTGTTCCATGATATTGTTATTACCTTAACAGATGCTTTGTATCGGGTAATCCCACACCTCTGGCGAGCTACCACACACACCTCTGGCGCTCTACCACACACCTCTGGCGCTCTACCACACACCTCTGGCGCGCTACCACACACCTCTGGCGCGCTACCACACACACCTCTGGCGCTCTACCACACACACCTCTGGCGCGCTACCACACATGTGACCTGCCATCCCGAAGGTTGTCATCTGCCTCACGTAGAAGTGTGGTCGTAGTTTTATTTCTGGTTACACAATCGTACTTCGACTTTTTCGAATTTACCTTGTATCTCTCCTACAACTTTTTCGAAAATTCTTTGCATCTCACGTTTAACATGGTAGATGTATAGTTTAATTCAAGCTCCACATTATATTCGGATTAGAAAGTGTCACCCGAAGCTCCTGGGTTTATCCTCTTTGTCGAGATGAAGAAATGTCAGTTAGCATCGACTGTATACATCTTAAGGAGGGAGTCTTGGAGCATGATCCATCAAGTTGTTGGTGTTTGTGACACGCCTGACCCCACTCGGCAACTAGATGAGTTCAGCCTCCTAGGAGACCCCAACAGCACTACGGTTGTGAGGATGTTTCTCGGACTGGCAAGTAAGTATCGCATCAGATATTATATCTATTTTCCACGTCTTTTCTGGCATGAATTTCGCTTGGTACTCGAGGACATCGTCCTTCAGAAGTTAGATTTCCTGTAACTATTGTTGTCCCACTCTCTTGAGTAGGTCGAAAGCATCATGACATTCGCTTTATCTTTTAAGAAGTTTACAGCGTTGAGGCTGCTGGTGGTGGTGGGTGGTGTGGCTGCTTTTGGCAGCTATCCAGTCCAGTTATTTTGCCTTCTTTCCCGTGACGGTGGTGAGTGGCAGGCAAGGAGGGAGGGAGGGAATGTTAGTGCCACGTACTTGAAGCGTCCGCGTCATCAATCATTGTCTCGGGGTGGTGTGAACTCCGGGCAGCCGTGCCCTGGGATTCTTGTGGGAGGTGGACTGCACACGTCTCTCTGCCTCACCATCTCTCCCAGGATTTGTCTCGCCTGTCTCGTTCGTTAGTGTCCGTCCTGTGGGAATTTATACGACCGGTTGTACACCTCACTTGTCTGTATAAGACTTGAGTATCAACTCGCAAGATTGATTTGATTTGTGGTGGTGTCCCTTGCCAATTTATTGCGTACCCTATGCTCTTCCTGTGAGCGGTAGCGCAAAAGGATTACAGAGGGGTCACTCAGACCCCAGTGGGTTGATATTACATAAGATGTTACTACAATTCGTATTCCAGTACATGTATTACAGTTTCATATGAGTAATGACATTTTCTTGAGCAAGACGGTGCTTGGCCCTTGAGGGTTAGGTCAGAGGTCATTCCATCATATTAAAGGGTGTTCGTCCCGTTGTGCTCGAAAGATCATACCTTCGCCCTCGAGGGTTTTCAGTGTAGAAAAGATAAGTTATTTCCCTTCCAACACTGATGGATTTATCACCAACGGGAGGTAGCGACTGGTTCATGCCGAACTTTCTTCACCAATAACATTTTCAAGAGTCAACACAGGACGCGATTTCTTTAGGATTGGGTCGGGTCGAGTTAACCTGCAACGGGTCGCTGCCGAAGGTCACTGGAAAAAAAAAGAAAAAACACAGGTTTGATACCCTTTGCGTTAACAGCCAGTCATCCATTAGCCTCATCATTCGAGCAGGCGTGGAAACCTTCGCCTCTGCCTCGCTGAACCAGGTCGGAATTCTTTCCTCCTCCTGCGGGAGACTCGCTACCTGGGCGAAATAGAGCGAACGTAACGCGGACCTGATGCGGCGTTTCCTTACCACAGCCCAGAAGGAAAGGGGAGGGCATCGTCTATATTAAGGTATTGAGGAACGGGGAGGAAGGAGGGCATCTTCTATATCAAGGTAATGAGGGAGTGAGGAGGGTATCTTCTGTATCAAGGTATTGGAGGAGTGAGAAGGGCATCTTCTGTATCAAGGTATTGAGGGAGTGAGGAGGGCATCTTCTGTATCAAGGTATTGAGGGAGTGAGGAGGGCATCTTCTAAATCAAGGTATTGAGGGACGGAGGATGGGTGGGGGGATTTGCCTTCGTTATCTCACAGAAAACTGTCCATTATTAAGAAAATGGAAAAGTTCCTTCATGGTCACTAAGAAAGACAAGATCCTTGTGTTACCGGAGCCTTAATGAACCAAAAGGAGGAGTCGGTTCTTTTTCTTTCTTTTTTTTGACCATGAACCTTCTCATGCACAGAGAGAGAGAGAGAGAGAGAGAGAGAGAGAGAGAGAGAGAGAGAGAGAGAGAGAGAGAGAGAGAGCGCTAGTTTTATCGGGCGCCCTAATGGTCTGCCCTGAGAGACAGGTTTTCGTGGCTCTGATGTGATCCCTCAGGAGCTGAGATGCTTGTTGGTTCAGGTGTGTGTGAGGGGGGGGTGTATGATCCGCTGGGGGAGGCACTCTTATGACCCAGGGATATGGGTGATCCGTATGGAAAACACAGGCTCTTGGATCAGGTACCCCTGTGATGGTTGAGTAAGACATAGCGTTGTGGATCAGTAGCCCAATATTGTGTGATTCGTGAGGTTCTCGTGCCCGAGGTACCACTGTGATCCGTGAGGTTCGGGTACTTGAGGCTGGGTGGTTAGCCCAGGTAGAGGAACCATAGTGGTGTAGTCTTAAGGAGTCTTGTTTGATCCTTTTGTTTAGGTACGTGTGTGTGTGTGTGTCATTTCATTCTACACTCGCCTCCTCCTCCTCTTACCCACACACGCTGGTCTTGATTAGTAATGGTCGTTTTACTCCTTATCAACGAGCAGTGCACACTTGAGGACGACGACAGGTTGTTCAGCACGACCCATGGGTATGATGTCGTTACCTTGTTCAGGTCAGAGGTCACGCCGTCATCATACCCAAGGGCCGCACCGTCGGGGTCAAGGGGGTTTAGTAAAAGCAGGCTTGGAAAACGTCCGACCATCTATGCTCAGAAAGGATTTAAAGATGTTGTTCCAGAGCGAATGGTAAATGAAAGTCAAATATCATATTTTTGCAGAACTGTCGTATCTAGAACTTGCGTCCTCACGATGTGAACTCTTGCCAGAGTAAATCTGGCTGAAGTAGATGATGTCTTAAAACATTTTTACCGTTGCAGGTAACGCTCTTTGATGGCCTTGCCCTGCTCTCAAAAGGCAATATTTACCGTACCGATCCTTTATGTACAATATGAAGTCTTCTTTTTTTTTCTAGTCCGGTTGACAAAGGTGAAATATTCGCAAGACCCGACGCACTACCATCCGTGATTGATTGATGTTTGGGCGTCGTAAATTTTTATCTGTTCATACGGTTCGCCTTCTTGTTGAAATATTTCGAGACGTTACAAAACAGTAACATCTCTCTCTTTATAAATTTCTGCGAGACGGCTCCGTGTGTGTGTTTTTTTTTTTCCCCCCAACCTCCAGTGGGTCATGGAGGAAGGTGGGTAGGTGGTGTAAAAGACATCTTCACAGAACTACGAGCTTGTCAGGAACCCTTCCCAGAGACGAATTATTGAAGTGTATTTTCCTGTGCGTCACGATGAGAGAAACCCCCTCTCCGCGTCTTGATTGATCCTTAGGGGCGGACGTAGACGATGGCGTGGTGTTGGAGACCCTGACCTGGCGACGACGACACGCTGAAGTGATGCTTGGAGAAGCTTTTACATTATTACCTGCGACACGAGTTGCCTGACGTTTTATGGGGGGCTTCTCCGCCAACACTTGGTTGCTGTGAGGATCATCCAACATGAAATTTATTTCGTTTTTTCTTTTTCTAATCCAGTCATTATATGTTGATGACTTAAGGTCCACGAAGGAGGGTGTGAGGTGCTGAGCCAGGTACCCATTTTAACGACAAACACCAAGGATTGGATGAACAGTTAGGTTGCCTGTGGACCAACTGCCTCCACCAGGAATAGACCCTACATGGCGCTCGGCCCCGGGCGGGCGGGACCCATGAATGCGTTACTTATAATTTCTACCCAAGACGAAAAAATAGAGAGATTTTGAATGTCGAACGTCATCAGCCCGACGCACGCCACCGTTGCTCTTCTCCTTTCCACCAGGAACATTAGATCTCTTCACAGAATAATAAGTTGGTTCATTTTACGTCTCGTTCTCACGGAGAACTTGTAGAAATGTGTACACCGTCTGCCGGAAGGTTAGAGAATGTTCTCAATGATTCACCATCTGAAATATATATATATATATATATATATATATATATATATATATATATATATATTTATATATTTATATATTTATTTATTTTATTTTGCTTTGTCGCTGTCTCCCGCGTTAGCGAGGTAGCGCAAGGAAACAGACGAAAGAAATGGCCCAACCCACCCCCATACACATGTATATACATACAAGTCCACACACGCACATATACATACCTATACATCTCAACGTATACATATATATACACACGCAGACATATACATATATACACATGTACATAATTCATACTGTGTGCCTCTATATATACATAAACTTACGGTAGATACTCTAATTATGGATATGAAAAGGTAATGATTGATTTCGGGTACGTTGGTGAAAAAAGAAAAAAGAATGGCGGTTGTAGGAAGCCTAGTAGTGGTGATGGTGGCGGGTGACGCGGGAGGGAGAGGGTGACGGCCGTTGACACATGGGGAATCTTTTTAAAATGCGCCATACAGTTTCCATGGCGATGCTCACTTCTTTTTTTTTTATGGATGAATTTTCTGTTTATCTTTCAACAGCTGTTACGGTCTGGTGATTGCATGCGTAGCATTTGAGAGGATTTATTGGCGTTCAGTTATGATTATATTGATTCCATCATCCTTGGATTTGATTTCGTCACTACTTTGACTAGAGTTTTACGAGCATAAGTTTACAATTTACATGTACACAGTAAATTGTGTAAACCAAGCTAAGTAGTAAGAGAATTTAATTATAAGTGGTGATAGACCACTATTTACACCTGTGGTCATATACTCTTTGAAAGAATGTTTTGTGACCCACAGACCACAGTCCTGGTAGCAACTATGTACCACAGATAAGAAAGAAAAACGTCGTTTCGTTCAACCACTCCTCTGTCATACCGTGTTTCGTTTAACTCCCCCTTTACGTACCCTCATTAATGGATGTTGCAAAATTCCCCTGCTGCTTTTCGGAAGTTAGAAAGGGACGTCTCTAATTCCTCCTCCCCCGTTTGTCATTACGAGCGCGTAAGCCGGGCACAGGACCTCGCTCTGTTTGTTTTGCACATGGACTGCGAGGCAAACAACAGCTTCGTCGGCAGTCGCTTTTGATCATGTTAATTTACACAGGTCATCGGCGATTGTGTGTGCTTTTCAAAAGCAGTGGATTAGCGTCACGCACTCACTGGTGTGATCATTCCCAGAAATCGTCGCTGTGAACTTCCAACGGATATTTTTATGCCTTATGATTTCACTGTGATCACAATAGCATTTCACGTATTGGTTCTTTCCCTGAACTATTATAATCCATGCCTTCCCTCCTCCCACACTCTCCTTCCCCCAGGACATCCCTGTCACACACTCCCCTTCCCGCTTCCCGGCCCATTCCCATTCCCTAACCCTTCCATTTACACCCGACATCGACCCTCCCCTTTCCTTCGCACGATAGGTTAAGACACTCAAGAGATATTTTCCGTCACCACACTTTGAAGTTACGCATTGAAAAATGTCACTTGATTTCTTTTAGTATATATCATTAATTCCTTTTTATAGGTTTAGTAATGATAGTTCAATTAATGGCGCAGTGGGAATAAAGCCTTTATACTGGCTTTTATGCTAAATCTAATCTTCCTTTGTTATGACATCGATGTATGCTTTTTGTCATAGAGACAGCATTATAATTAGTCTGAATTAAAAATGTATTCACGTATTGACGTGCACATAGGTATGGAGATAATTACGCTTGTGTTCAGTGCTGTATTTTTAACGCTAGGTTCGAGACCTACGCCTTAAAGGGTCAGTGTATCCTACGGTCCTGTGTATCTTATACGCCTCCCGACCATACGTCCACCTCATGTCTTGCGTATCGTGTGTCGTGGCGTACTCCCCTCTTTAAACTGCGTGTCATGATGCTTTACGCATGCGTGTTTTCTACAGTTTCACGCGCGTCTCTCTCTCTCTCTCTCTCTCTCTCTCTCTCTCTCTCTCTCTCTCTCTCTCTCTCTCTCTCTCTCTCTCTCTGGTGATGTGCACCACCCACGCACGCCATCTAGGCGTCCTCCTCCTCCCGTTCCCGGAGCGAGAAGAGCGGCTGCAGCCATCATCAGCCTCCCGCTGCCCAGCCCGACACGACACGACCCGTCCCGACCCCCATCATCATCGAAATGATGAACCGACGCAGCGCAGGTCGCTCCTTCATAAGCATCGCCCTACACGTTGAAGAGATTGATTTGATTTGTTTATGCTAAGTTTATGGTGCATCCCCCATGATCATCCTGTGGGCGGTAGCGCAAAAGGATAAGAGGTCACAAAGGGTCTTGGTCAGACCTCCCCAGTGGGTTGATATTACGTAGGTAGGTGCAAAAAAATGGATACGAACTTGACATTTTAGATACCTTGTTCTTAACAATAAGGCGTTCCGACTTTTTACGCAGGGGTTTGTTTACACCTATCTTTAACACGTTCTGTTTTCCACATTTTAAGCCTTGGTGATGTAGTTGGTGTCCAGATCTTCGGCCACTACAATTCACGTGATTAACGTCTTCAGATAGGCACAAAGGGCACTTCACTGTTGCAGTTTCCTGAGGGAGTGGCTAAAAGTTATCACTGGCTGACCACTCGCTTATCATTTGGGTTACCTGAGTGTGGGTATGCCTGACTGCTCCGGTCAGTATCCCTGGTGAGGAACTGACGGTCATTATTTGAAGTACGAGACTGTCTCCCTCTGCTGGCTCTTCTTTGAACTGGTTCTCTCAGCTGTTTCGGAGCTTCTCGAACGTTGAGGGCTCAGTCAGGCGTGCTACGCTGGGGGGTGTAGTGCATCTAGTACGCTACCCTTGGTCTTATTATGCTCATTTGTCTTTTTTCTTTAAAAAAAACGGAGGCTTAAAAGTTCTTCGGTGGTCTAATGCCAGGTATTGTATCGCTTGAGATACGTTTTTATTAGATGTTTTGCCTTGGTTAGTCTTGTATACCGGTGAAGGGACCAGCTCGTGTTTACGACACCGGCCAGCGAGTTATTGTAGGTTTAGGGTGGGTGATGTGCCTTCCACGTCCTCCTGCTGGGATGGGCGTGAAGGGTAGGGCTCCCGGCGTCTTCGTGCTGGGGGTAGGTGTACGGGGGCTCAGGGCCGCCGGGAGGGAAGCAACACTTCTCCCTTCCCCTCCTCCTCCTCCTCTCAGCAGGAGACACTATCCCATGCCGTGATGAACGTTCCATCAGGTGAGGGTGGCAGCCGCTCAACACCTCCCTCGTACCGTAACCACGCCCTCCTTATCTACACCTCTTGTAGTCATCAACAAGCCTTTCTCCACCTGTCAGATGAGTCCTTAGTCAGCGTACTACCTCTTAAATGTCACCTGAGGCAGCTTGGTGAGAAGCTCGTCCTATTCATACAAGTCTTTCTCTCTAAATGTTTTCCTTTATATTATCATAAGAATTTTAAGAGGCCTTAAGCACCTGATACAATGACCTCCGCTGACGCGTCTTATGTCGGTGAACGTAATGGCATCCCGCAATCTCCGGGAGAGTTTACAAAAGTCGTCACCAGAGGAGACGCACGGTCGTGAGTGAGGTTTAGAGGAGGAGGAGACAAGGTGTGAGTGCGGGTGTAGATCAGTCAACACTGACACCGTGTTTATAGTGTGGCCCTTATCGTGCCTCGGTGACTATCTGCATGATAGGGTGTGTCTCATCAGGCTGGAGGTTTAGTGGAGGCTTTGACTGGGGAAAGTCACTGATGTGATGTGATGTACAAGTGAGAGAGATATCATGGGTACGTGCTGTGGCCCATAGCTCTGGTTCACTTCGACTCATGGTCTTGGCTCGCTGTGACCCATGGTCCTTGTCCACTGTGACAAAGCTAGCCCACTGTGACATACAGTCCTAACCTGTTGTAGCCCATGGCCCTGGCCGGCAGGTAGTATAACCTAGTGTTGACACCATCGCCACCAGAAGACGTGTCTCACCACCTGAAGACCATCAGTTGTATATCATGGTGGTTCTAGAGCCTGTTGGTTCAGCTCACAGGATCGGCTTTTGAAATTACGTACGCCCTGTGTACGGTAGTACATGTATTACCGTAAAAGTAGATGTCCAGTGGATGTGCAGTGGCACGCGTACGTATACTTCAGGGTAGATTTTATCTTCTGGATTTATCGCACTGTTGAAATAGCTTATACGAAGGATAACCTGGATATAAAAATCATCGCACGGAAAATATGGCCGTTTAAAATCAAAGTGGATGATTAAATGAACGACCCTCACGGTCGTGGAGAGCAATCATTTCTTTTGTTCGTCTCTTTTTTCTTTATTGCCATCACGTGATGGGAGATGATACCCCATCACCGATAACCGGTAAATTATGGTGATATAAGGTCAGAGGTCGAGAACCATTACATTAACACGGCATAGAGAAATGTTAAGACATGTTGATTGTACCCTCTAACCTCCCTAAAAAAAAAAAAGAGGCAGTTCAGAAAACAAGGTCCTTTAGGTAGTATATTGATGTTGATGATGCGATTCATCGTAAAGTAACTCTAGCATGATAAGGTAAACTCTGCTGTATGAGTTGTCGTCATTCCATCATCCAATCGCACTCGGGTATAATAATTATCATTGTCCTATGCAACTGTACCAAACGGGCAGGAATCTCTGCCTCAGCTGTCAAGTCTAGGTGCAAATCATCTTTTGTCCTACGTGTTTATCTGCGGTCGATCATGGACATACCACCGAGTTGGGATACAGTGATCATTTCACCGATATACCACACACTTCAACCCGGCAGTCGTCCATGGACATATCAAGGTGGAGATATAATCGTATATCATCCGTACCTCGAATGACAGAATCCGTGACAGTCTCATACAAGGAACTTAAAAGTATTTGTGCAGCAGATGAGAAGATTGGTAAAATAATTGAGGGATTTCTTTTTTCACGAGCTAACACGCGAGAAAACACTTCAGGTGAAAGGCAGGTCTGTGCATCAGAACGGCAAGTTCAAGTGTGGGTATGAGATGGCTTCTTCGAGGTGAGCTGGGCCTTGGGTGTGTGGCGCGGCGGCGTCGGTAGAGGTGTTGGTGAGCATCCAAAAGCCTCCGAAGGATCAAGGTGTGGCTCTCGCTGGCCTCGACCCTGCAGTAATAGCGGCTGGCCGTTACCTCATTACTCAGTGTCTGCGGTGAGTCGGGAGGGAGGGACGACGTGGGTAGGAGGAGGGAAAGAGGAGGAAGACTCCGTCGCCTTGCGACACCAACATCTCCCGCTGAATCATTTCTATAATTGTGGGATGTTCATTACTGTCACTTACACTCATTATTTACCACTTGAGAAGCTGATAGCACTTCGAGATGGCTGTCTTGTCCATCTATTTTTTTCCCCCCTCCTCGAGTTGCTTGCTAATTCTTGCTACTGTGAGTTATAACTAGAGAATTATCTCGTTGCAACTCGACGCTCTGAGAGCCGACGAAGATAACGTAGTTGGTAACATGTCAAGAAGATTAAATGTACCCTCGTATATGGTGTTGGTTAATGAGGTTTGATAAGGGAATCCTGTACACTTTGAGTTGAAAAAAAAAAGAAAAGATGCATTACGTGTATGGAATTAACAACCGGGACGGAGTTCTAACTTTGAACGGAGAAGGACCATGAAAAATAAGTGGGGTGCTTTAGGTATCTGGGAGTGGACATGCCAGTGGGTGGAACCATGAGGGGGCTGAAGTGCGTATTAGGGTTGAACAATGTTTGGGGTGGAGGTGCTAAGTTCCTGAGCACACGGGGGTTCTTGGTATTGAAACGAGTATGGTAAAGACTTGGATCATCTCGTAAACTTGGTATTTTAATTGAGAATTTGCAAGGCAAAAGGAATTTATTAAAAGTTGTGAATGTTTTGTATGCAGCAGGCAGGGAGAGACGGAGTGGGTGGGGGAAGAAGCAGCCATTGGAGGAGATAGGTGGTGAGGAAGCGACTCGTGTGTTGCAAAGAGGATGAAATTGAGATTGACGTGTGAAAGCAGGAAGGGAGAAAAAATTTTGAATGTTTTATAGATGGTCTTGCGTCTCGAGAGAGAAGAAACAAGCTTGGTGAAGTGATGTTGGGGCTAGATGGACGTGTGTGTGGGTGTGTGTGGGTGTGTGTGGGTGTGTGTGTATGTGCTTAGGATTTTCCAGGGCCTAATTAATGTCACGTGTCCATATTCATTAATTAGTTAGAGCTGACTTTCCCATCACGAAGGGAAAAAGAAATTTCTTCGACGACATTGATGTAGTCGTGAAGGACAACAGACGCTGTATTAAGATGTAGTGAAATGAATGATGCCTAAGTAGTTAACTGTTAACCTCTTGATTGTGATGATGTTACCCCTAAGCACGACGGTACGACCCTTTGCCAAGGTATGCTGGCGTGACCTTTTGACCCTATACTTAAGGGTCTGATTAGAGGTCACGCCATTATACCAAAGGGTCACTTCGTCATGCTCATGGGTCACACTGTTGCGCCCAAAGGTTGTTCCGTCTCACCTAATGGTCGTGCCTTCTTACTCAAGGGTTGTACCTTCGCGTTCAGTTATTGTACCTTCGTCCTCAGGGGTCGTACCGTCGTGCTCAAGGGTCGTAACCTCGCGTTCATGGGTCGCTCCGCTTTGTTCAGGGGTCCTGCCGTCGCGTTCATAGGCTCAACACACGCTTGTTTCACAGTGTCTCTCAGATGGCATGATATAAAAGATCAGAAGCTGTCGTAGGTTGGGAATGAATCTTACCTCCGCGAGTCTCGCACTTCGACGTGGGCGTAGGACGTTAGTCTGCGAAATATTCCGGGACGGCCGGACACAGAGGAAGACTGTACAAGTTTGTAAACACCAGGAAAGTCTCGTTGACTCGGATGGAACGAGAGAGGATGGAAGGTGGCGGTAATCACAGGCATCTAGGAGAGTGATAACCCCCTGAGATTGTTGAAGTTCCAAGGCTAAGTAAAGAAAAGGAAATACACGAGAGAGAAAGAGAGAGTGAGAGTGACTGGTAAAGTTATTTTTTTTTTCTCTTTTTCCCCCCCGGTTAGCGGTGGTGGATGATGAGAGATGGGAGCAAAAGTGGTGGCATATGCATTTGCCATCGTGGCGGAAGATACGCGGGTGTTGTTTTTTTCTCGCAGAATAAAAGATCATTAGTGTGTGTGTGTGTGTGTGTGTGTGTGTGTGTGCGCGCGCGCGTAACACGAAGGAAGGGAAGTTACCGGACTCTGCTCGAGTTAACGCTCGCCTTTTGCAAGGCTGTATCATTGGGAGTAAAGTCTCGCCAAAGAACTTCTCCCTCTGAACGAGCCGATCATTCCCATGCTCTTGGAAGTAGTGCAGACACGCTGCTGTAGGAGCTCCTGAAGGGAAGTCCTGAGTAATATCAGGAGTCGTGCGTGGGATAGAGCGAATTGGAGCGATGTGGTATACAGAGGGCGACGTGCTGTCAGTGGGCTAGACCAGGGAGTATGAAGCTTTAAAAGGGGGGTAACCACAGAGAGTTATGTTGGGCCTGGTTGTGGAATTGCCTTAAATGAGGTTGGATCTTCCATGGAAGAAAGTAAAGTGACTTCGAGGATCTTATGTCTTTAAAGGAGTTCACCTTACCTGCTCCCGCTTGGAGCATATCCTCGAAGTTATAGGAACCAAATAATAATAATAATGATGATAATAATATAATTAATAATGATAATGATAACTGAAACAACTCCAAAACTAATTAACATCAGGTTCAAACAAATCCTCCTCGCCCCCCGTCCTCACACTTCCAGTCCGGATTCCGGGTACTCCATTGCCATACCACAAACTTCACACAGCACTGCACGTTCAACACTATCCCCCTACATACCACCACACAGAAGCTACCCGACACCACACACAAGAAAAAGGACAAAAAGAAAGAAAAAAAAATTGGTCAGCCGCTTTCATTTGCAGGTCGCCACCGTCCACAAAAGCAATGTCTCTGACACCCACGTTCGACTGTGTGATCCCACGAGGGTTCTGGGGTTTGATATATATATATATATATATATATATATATATATATATATATATATATATATATATATATATATATATATCTTACAGCGTAAAAGAAAAACTACGCCGATTGAAATGAATCTTTATGCTGGAACTGGTAATCTTTTTTTCAGTGTACCTTGTATTGCCAGAAAGACAGAATGTAATTCCATTCTCGCTCTAGTTTTAGGTAATTCTGGATTGTCCGATGGGAGGCAGGCGGAGGAATCTTATCCGCAGTGAGGGAGGCGAGTAAGATAGCCAGGCTTCGAAGGTCGAGTTTATTATTCACGTTTGGTGAGCCCCTCTGCTGTCAGAGTCCCTGGCTGACACACTCACACACACACACACACACACACACACACACACACACACACACCTCTGCCATGGTCTGACATTTTGTATTACAGAAACAGATAACCACACGAACGGAAACGTGTGGTAATCAGGGTGGTGGTGGTGGTGATTTAGGAGTGTTGGTATGGTTCTGGTGTAGTAGAGGTAGTGGCAAAGGTGTGTTATAGAGGTCTTGAGGGAAAGGTGTGGTAGGGGTAGAGTTTTGTTGTGGTAACGAGGGTTATGACTGTAGTGAGGAAGAGGGATTATGTTATTGTTATGTCTGGGTTGAGTGTGTTGGGGGCGTGAAGTGCAGCGGGCACTGTGTTGGGTGAGGGATGGGAAGTGTGACAGACATTGTGAGGGATGACGATAAGGGACAGGATTTGCGACAGATATGGTGAGGGATGACGATAACGAACGGGATGTGCAACAGACGTGGTGATGTATGAGTTTACGTAAGGCAAGGGAAGTGCGACAGACATTGAGAGATGAGGGCAAGGGACGGGATGTGCGACAGACACGGTGAGAGATGAGGGTAAGGGACGGGATGTGCAACAAACATGTTGCAGGTGTGTGGGGCCTGCGCTACATCCATCATCAATATGATTATTTCACGAGTGTCTTGAAGAGCCGGTGCGTGTGATTGGAGGATCTCATCTACATCGTGGATCTCATCTACAGGAGTTTAGCAACCTTGGTTGACCCTACTGATTCTCCTGTAGAAGGTGTAAGCCTGCATCTCTCTCTAGATACGTTGTCCAGACGTACGTGCCACAGTTTGATATGTCAAGCCCGAGTGAGGAAATTCAGATCAGAAATCTTATCCGAACAGATTAACGCATTTTTTTTTTTTTTTTTTCTTTTTTTGTGTGTGTGTGTGTGTGTGTGTGTGTGTGGATCAGAGTTCACTGATCACTTCATTGAAAGAACAATGTTTGTGAATGTTTGGCTGATGCTCAGAGACTTATAGAAAAGAATAAATGTCATGTTTTTTTTCAGCATGAAAGGTGAGGATCATATTTTACCACGGTGTTTGTTAACACTGAGATATTTCTAGTTAATCTCCTCACACATACTGTTGTTCTAGAGATAGTGTGATGATAGTGAATGTCGTCTGTAATGGTGGTGAAGGAAAGTGGGATGTGTTTGTGTGTATGTGGGAGTACAGTGAGAGTAGAAGGTCCGAGAGAGAGAGAGTGTCTCGGACGCTGCACTCGCTCACTCCCTCTCTTCCTCACTCCATCGCCTCGTGTCCTGCTAGGCTTTATTATACGAGGATAAATACGTTCTCTTGCTGTTGAACTGAGTCTCGATGTCTCGCTGGCCGGCTGGCTGGCTGGGTGTGGGTGGCTAACGGAGCAGAACTGGCTATACGGTGTTATGTTGTGATGGAATTATGGTAATTGTTGCAAATATAAGCTGGGCATTCAGTAATAACTCGAGTCCCCATAGTTTTTGTTTATTTGTTTTTTTTATTCACCACGCTTTGACGCCTACAGTTTCGGTGAATTTGACGAAATACAACTGTATTCCATTTATATTTTTGTTTCGGTAATTTTATTTTACAAGTGACACACACAAAAAAAAAAAAAAAAAAAAGATAATCTGGATTGGTATGAATTAGTTAAAACCTGGATTTTTGTGTGACTTTACAGTTTATACGTTGAGTAAGGATGGTGGAAAAATCAGATGGATGTAAAAATTACTTGATACAAAGCCATTTGGAAGTGCATTTACGGACACCTGTAAGTGATTCTCTCTCTCTCTTTTTTTTTTACAAACGTGTTCAATTTATTCTCGTCACCGTTCGTACAGTGTTCAGTAACTCTGTAGTAAATGGACTGCGTCCTGGGTAGTTGCGTTGTAAATGCTTCAGAGATGAAGCCATTGTGATTGGACTACCATCATGGTGGCCGGCTGTGAAACAAGCCAACCCGGGTTTTGTCGCCACTGTTCTGAAGGATGGAGTCAAGAACCTTATGTGTGTATCGCGGATCGGTGTCAAAGGTTTTGTGTGATGTTTATTGCTACTAGTATTGTGCGGGATGGGGGTGGTACGTGGGTGAGACCATTTAGGACATGTTGTGTAATGTCAGCGTGTTGGATGGTTTTGCACTTAAGCCGCGTTGGTTGGGAGAGAGTTGAGATATTTTGCCAGATTGCACTAGGGAACAGCTTTGTTTCATTCTGAAGACGCAAGTGATACAGGTCGGTGCGAGGGCGTGGAACTGGACGATTTGGAGGGCGACATAGGTCATTTTTTTTTACTCATGGCGGAGTCCGATATCATAGTTGACTGCAGTTAAGCATAGAGGTTGTCATCCGTTGTTAAGTTTTCGTTACAAGTGTCCCTTCTTGCAGTACTCGATGCCTACCCCTGAGTGCATAACCGCACGTACAAAACTACAGTACCCACCGAAAGTCGAGTGATGTCCAACAGCAGCTTTCATGGAGGTCTTGATCGAGTAATTGCCAGAGATTGATGCAACCAGACGAATGTAAGGTATAAGTGCGTTCTTGTAAGGCTCGGGTTTGTGATTGGTGGAATACGTTTGGGTCTACACGTCTCTGAAATGGAAGGCAATGTACGTAACCTTTAGTGTTTTTTTCTTGAGTTACGAGAAATTGACGGGAGTATAATTGCTTTGCATGGATGTTAGAGATGTGAGAGAGCGTGTGAAGCACGAGTCTGTCCCGACGTTTAAAACATTAATGAGAACATTAATGAGTCCTTCATTGATTGGGAAAACCGAGAACATTGCGAACCAATAATGATCTCGCTGGTGTAACCCGGCGCGACGCCCGATGTGACGTCAGTGTTTGAGTGTATTGTTTATGTTTGAAGTCTGTGGGTGTAAATCACGTCCAGTTTTACTTAAAAAAAAAAGAAAAAGAAATTACTTAAGCCGATGTACAGGTATTACGAATAGAGCTCTTGCATGTCCGTCATCTGTATGCATAGGAACGCTGTATATGAATTCGAGTCTGAATGAAGGATTTGGCTTTGATTGATTTGATGTGTGTTGGTAACCATGATCTCCCGTAACCTCCCCATGTTTCCTCCGTGTTGCTTACTGGTGCAGTGTTACCTGGATGGAACAACGTGCTCTTGTGTTTCAATTTGTGCAGTGTGTTTTTGTTTATAAATACTCTTAAAGATAATCTTATTTTCTGTGGTATATATTTCATTTTTTTTTTTTTCATAATATTCGCCATTTCCCGCATTAGCGAGGTAGCGATAAGAACAGAGGACTGAGCCTTTGAGGGAATATCCTCACTTGGCCCCCTTCTCTGTTCCTTCTCTTGGAAAATTAAAAACGAGAGGGGAGGATATCCAACCCCCCGCTCCCTTCCCTTTTAGTCGCCTTCTACGACACGCAAGGAATACGTGAGAAGTATTCTTTCTCCCCTATCCCCAGGGATATATATATATATATATTCAGCAGTTTTACTCTTAAAGTTGTTTTAATGGCTACTGTAGATTAGTCTTCGATAGCTTACACACACACACACACACACACACACACACACACACACACACACACACACTGTCTCTCCCATCAACCAACATCCACGCCATCTCCCCACATCCCTCAGCTCACCCGACACTCGCAACATCTGTGCATGTCCCCTCCCTACATCCACAACACCCCAACAACATCTCTCGCCTCACTCACAACCACATCTCTGCCCATCACCAGCTCCGCCTCCCACCAACAACCTCACAACAAAACCATTGCGGCCAACATTTCCAGGAAAGTTTTGAAGTAAAAGAAGATTATTCCATGTGGAGGAGGAGGTGTGGTGCTGCTGACGGAGGAGGGAAGGCTACCCTGGGGTGGTCTCTCTTTTTCTTCTTTCTCACCAGTGTCAGCCGCGCAATCCAGAGGTGGTACCCCTCTCTCTTGCCCAGCCACTAGCGGCCGACTGAAGAGGAGCAGCTGGGGAGAAGGGGGAGTAAGTCTCTCTCTCTCTCTCTCTCTCTCTCTCTCTCTCTCTCTCTCTCTCTCTCTCTCTGAGGATTACGTGTTGCTCATTCGCGATGCTCTTAGTCGCTGATTGCTTCTGAGGGAGGAAAAAAAAAAAGAAATGACCCAAGCAAAGGACGGACGAACACTTTGTATATCGCAGAATCAGTTGGCTGATTGTACCGTGAACCTCTGATCTGAGCGAGCATCAGTCAAATAGATCTAGACAGGATGACCAAAAGTAATCCTGTTTTCTGTGTATGTTTTTACGAGGAAAATAAACATTTTTCGCCCAGTTGTAGAAAGTTTCCCGAATGACATTCAGTGTGCTGTCTTTCTCTCGATGTGTTGAAAAGGGATTTGTCAGCGTACCTCCTCCTTTAAGTTCGGCATGGAGTGAACTACTTGAAGATGACTTAAGTAGGCAAACATAAGTCTTGTGTCTTAGGATGGTGGGGACTACGACTTTTAAGTTACCGTCTTGCCTCATGCCGGTATTGTGGTGGTATTAGACGAGGGCGCCACATATATTGGGTGGGAGAGAGAGGTCGCTACTGCACACTCAGCCCTGCCAGACGGCAGCTGCCGAGGTTGTTACTTGGGCGTTTGAAAAGTCGGGAGGAGTCAGTAAAGGGGGAGGGTGGGTCAAAGCGCCACGAAGACGGCCCGTCGTAAATGAGCAATTTAGGGCGCAAGGCAAAACATATTTGGACCGCCCCGCCCCCCTCAAAAAAGAAAAAAAAGAAAGAAAAAAAATCACCAGAAATCAAATTAGCGTTGGGTAATTAACATCCATCGACGGCGAGAGGAAAGCCAAGGAGGTGGTGGTGGGTGAGGGAGGTAGGGAAGCTTGGTGGTGAGGTGTGTGCGGCCTGTGGAGATGAGGATGTTAGTTACGTGTTGATGGGCTCAGCATCTCCCGAGTTAAGATTCAAGCCTTCGTAGCCGTCGGGAATCGAGTCAGCAACATTCCTTATGACAAGTCAGGGAGGTGGACGTTTAAACGGCTTAAGCAACATAACTGCTCGGCCATGTTATCAAGACACGATCGTGATGATCGGATATCTTAAGGTCTGATTAAAGCTGATTGAGACTGTAGCTGTCGTTTAGCTGATGTTAATGACTTGTCTAAGATTGTAAGCTGTCTTTCGGTCGAAGGTGGGTGATGTTATAAGACTGTAAGCTGACTTATGGATGTCAGGTCTCGTAAGATTATGGGTTTGGATCCAACAAGCTGGGGCTTTATGGTTTCCATAGATCTTACAACCGTTCCAGTTATGATATATAACTCTGTGAATCGTACAAAATAGTGTTGTAAGAGATATTAATAAAGGCCGTCCCTGAATCTGTTTCGACCCATTGTAATGAACGGAGTCCATGTGGTACATGGTGGTGGTGTGTGGATGTGTGTGTGTGTGTGTGTGTGTGTGTGGATCCTTCCTAGCCAAAGACACCAAGGGGATCAGCCCTGAGTCGTGAGAGAATTTAGTGCTCCATTCAAAGGATCAGGGAGCAGTTGGCGTGAGAAAAGTAATATATCAGATGATTTACCAGGTAAAGAAACCCTTGAGTTGTGGACTGGGTGCGAGAGGTGTTGAGAAACAGAAGGCCTGCCGCTGTTTGGAGAGCAGTGTGGGAGGATATGTTCTGCAGCATATATATATATATATATATATATATATATATATATATATATATATATATATATATATATTCTTTTTCTTTCTTTCAAACTATTCGCCATTTCCCGCGTTAGCGAGGTAGCGTAAAGAACAGAGACCTGGGCCTTTGAGGGAATATCCTCACCTGGCCCCCTTCTCTGCTCCTTCTTTTGGAAAATTTAAAAAAAAAAAAAAATAATGAGAGGGGAGGATTTCCAGCCCCCCGCTCCCTTCCCTTTTAGTCGCCTTCTACGACACGCAGGGAATACGTGGGAAGTATTCTTTCTCCCCTATCCCCAGGGGATATATATATATATATATATATATATATATATATATATATATATATATATATATATATATATATATATATATATATATATATATAATGAAAGAAATTCGGGGATATTACTTGGCATGGCATCTACAACTGCTGCTCTTCCTTAAATGACGAAGAACGACCCCCACAATGAATTATCTGACTCTCTTAAGGACGACCTATGACCACGACCGTAATACTAGGACGTATATATTGACACTGGCTTTTGACCTGACACGTAGAATAGTACGTGGGAGAGTCTCTTGTGGTTATTTAGAGTTTTGACGCATTTTCTTTTACTTTCCCCCCCCCAAGATGAATTATAAAGTTAAGCAAGGTTCTCTTATATAGTTAAGCCTTTTAGTGGATCCTTGGTGTTTTTAAACCCACTTGGCACTAGTGATACCCGCTGAAGCTGTATTGACCCTTCTCCCTTTTTCGTAAGTGGCATAAATGGTATTAGGAAAGTATGGAATGAATAACGGAATTCTTTATTCTTTTATATCATTTGTACCCAAGATCATTCGATCCACTGTAATAAGAATTTTCTTTCTCATTTTCATCATTATTTTTTCCCGCGTTATGAATGTGAATTAGTTACTGAAAACATGATTAGATTTTGAGAACGCGAAGAGCAAAAATTCTAATGCCATGACGTCACCGTCCATAGCTTAACCACGATCAAACACAAGAACATACAACACTCGTCTACAGATGAAGAGATCACTGGGCGGAGGGTTGAAACTACTTCATCTTACGATGAGATACGAGGCTTTGTCACAGCCAGAGCCTATCGCCGGTCAAGGGGGGGGGCAAGACCCCGCAATCTATTCCTTACCATCAATTAGGATCATTGTAGAACAGACAGTCAGCCTCGATATACGTTACAGTGTGTTGATTATGGACCGTAATAAGGGTAATGTCACGCCGCCCTATGCGCTACTGTTCATATAGTTTCCTACGGTTTCATATATCAACGTTCAAATACGTAATTTTATATCAGTATTCGAGCTGAGGATGCATTATGAAATCAATTTTTTTTTGTTATTATCATTGACTGAGAATACCCGTTAGCCACTGACAGTTATACTGTGATTGGGAACTGTGTAGATAATTTTTTTTCTCCTTTTTCCTCTTGGTAAGAAACTTTTTTTGTTCCGTTTTCATTATTCATGGGATGTTCCTCTTTTAACTCCGTGAAAATCTGGTCACTTTCGTCTGGATATTTTCCCCCCACGCCTGCGCGTTGGACAAGTGTCATCATGAATGAATGAATTACCGAAATATCCTTCAATTTTAAAAGCTCCTTACCCCTTGGAATAAAAGGCAAAAATTTCCCCTCCAGAGATAATTATTGCTAAATCAAGTAACGCAGATGATTCGCGTCCTTTCACGCTTTCTTTTAACTTGGATGCCCAGGGATGTGGCGTTTTCTGTATAGGTTAGGTTACCCAGCACTTCGGAGGCCACAGGAGAGGGTAACACATGTATCTTCACCGTCACCTCCTACACTGATAGTCATCGCCAACCATCACCACCATCACCACCATTATCAATGCCACACATCGTCAAAGACACCATTATTGTCCATCACCATTTCCTACTTCAACCCATCTCCAGCGTCATCTGTTTACTCATCGTCACCCCACTCCCCCCCATCTACTGCAACCATCGCCGAAACCATCACCTACAACCATCACCACCATCAACGGTGTCGTCATCCACCACCATCTCTATCCTCCACCACCACCACCACTGTAGATAAATCGTCACTGTTTTTGTGTGTTTGTGTCCCACTTGCCCTCCTTTTCCGATGGAGGTGGTGGTTTCGTCTCTCTCTCTCTCTCTCTCTCTCTCTCTCTCTCTCTCCCCTGTTCATGTGACGTGAGAAAGGCGACCACCAGCAGCAATACCCTAAGTGTCATCACTCACCTGGAGATCATGGACTGTGCATGGCGGCATGAATTACGAGAGGGAAAAAAAAAGAAAGCGAACACGGGAGCCGCGTCTTCATTATTCCCGGAGCGAGGCTTGAGCGGCGGAGGGATATTTCAAAGACATAAAACAATAGCCATGTGATAAATGTGTGGGAGCACACTTGGGCGTCGCAGGGATGGGATTAGTGTAGCAAGACCATCTGTGGCTGACTCCTTCTCCTCCTGCTTCTCGTACTCCTCTTCCTCCTACTCCTCCTTCTCTTCTTCCTCCTCTCCTCCTCCTTTTCTTCCTCCTCTTCCTTCTCCTCCTCCTCCTTCTCTTCTTCCTCCTCTCCTCCTCTTCTTCCTCCTCTTCCTTCTCCTCCTTCTCTTCTTCCTCCCCTCCTCCTCCTCTTCCTCCTCCTCTCCTTCCTCCTCTTCCTTCTCCTCCTCCTCCTGTCAGGTCTGTTGAGAGTGTTAGGTTTATTGTGCCGGTAGCGGTCGTGGTGGTTGAGATTGTGGTGGTGGTGGTGATGGTGGTGGTGAAGATGATGGATGATGGAGGATGATGATGATGTTGGAGGAGGTGGTTGTGGAGGGAGGTCTGGCTTCCGGAGTGTTGATGGTGGTGGTTAATGAGGGAGAGGTCTGTTGTCATTGTGCTAAGATCACTCTTATTTCCTCTAGATCGAGAGGTTCGAGGAGAGAGAGAGAGAGAGAGAGAGAGAGAGAGAGAGAGAGAGAGAGAGAGAGAGAGAGAGAGAGAGAGAGTGTGTGTACCGGCGTCGGGATAGTTATTGGTAAGCCTTTGCTGGCGCTCAACCCTCGGACCGTTTTTTTTTTTTTTTTTTTTTTTTACATATTTTCACAGCCATTGATTTACACCAGTGTACCCTTCCCCCTAACATCCCCTCCACCTAGTGGTCGTAAATCCACTCCTGTAGCCATGATGGATCGACCATAACTTAAGGACACCCAACGAGACACACTAATGGAAACCGTTTAAAAAAAAAAAGAAAAAGGGAGGGTGGTGAGGCAGACATGGGATGGCGTGGGAGAGAGTGGGTTGGGGTGGGGAGGTGTTGGCCTTGTTAATAACACGACGCATCAAAATCGTGTCGGGAACCTGGATATCCCACACACTCGCACCCGAACGACCCACAAGGTATTTAAAAAAAAGAAAATAGAGAAGATGACCAGTCCATTTGAGGCTCATGACTCGTGCGGTCCTCTTTAAAGAGAAAAAAAAAATAGAAAAGAATGATGTCAATTCAGTCGATAATGTTTTAAAAAAGAAAAATAGAAAAAAAGAGATCGAGAGAGATTTTAGGTAAGAATCACAAATTTCCTTCTCTCCAGTTTTTCTAACGTTACACCATCTGCTCAGTTGGATTACATGTTCCTTCAGTCTCAGTCTTCAGAGAAGAAGAAACTCGTGTCAAAACATTGGTAATGGAGATGTCATTACCGTGTCATTGGCGCCCCGTAATTAAATCCATTACTTGATTATTCTAGGAGAGTGAGTATCGCTGTAGAGGTATATTGAGCTTTGATGCTGCTCAATAACTCGGTAGTAATTAGCTTCTACCCCGTCCGTTTACTGTTGCACGCGCGATGTATTCTAGAAAATCAGATAGTGTGTGTGTGTCTGTGATGGCATTCCTTTTGCAGCACGGCGTCCTAACGATCGTTTGAACAAGCTGGGTTGATTGATTGACACGTTGTTTGAAAGGGCGTTATAATCATACTTGTTTAATTGCTAGAAAACCCGTTTCTTAATTGAGCGTCGAAACCCTCTTTCTTCCCGTTTTCTATAGATGAGTTTGAGGAATTATGAAAAAAGGAAAGTGAGCTGCCTCACCTGGTGTCAGAACCCACCACCACCACAAGCCTCGTGCCTCCCTCCTCCATGATGTCTCGCTGAGGACCATGACATGATCCTCGACGCCCTAACTCGTCCTCAGTCGGTTTACTGGTGGTGTCTGTTCGCTCATAGTCGACCTCGGTCCTCGCTGTGCTCGTGTTGCCAAGGTTCCCCTCGCCAAGTGACTCCTGTTTTGTGGCTTGATCGTCGTCCTCAGCTCACGACTGTTGATCATCGTCCTCAGCTCACGACTGTTGATCATCGTCCTCAGCTCACGACTGTTGATCATCGTCCTCAGCTCACGACTGTTGATCATCGTCCTCAGCTCACGACTGTTGATCATCGTCCTCAGCTCACGACTGTTGATCATCGTCCTCAGCTCACGACTGTTGATCATCGGCCTCAGCTCACGACTGTTGATCATCGTCCTCAGCTCACGACTGCTCTCATTCGCCGTGTCATTGTCCTCACTCGACTGTATTCAGCTCACGACTGCTCTCATTCGCCGTGTCATTGTCCTCACTCGACTCTATATATTATGTTCTTTCTCGCCTCATTAATGTTTTGAAATTGGCTTCATATTGTTCTGTGGTTAATGGTGGTTGTCTTATGTTCCCTAGACTCAGTAATAGTGCTGCTTCATCTCTGGGTTGAGACCCGTTCCAGCCGTCCATCACTTTTATCTCTCTCTAATCGAAGTGGTTCAGACTCATCCTTTCGCTGGCGTGTTTTCATTCCATCTTCAGCCTCCTCATGCAGTCCACCGCCTCGATATTTTCATCACCGTAAGGCCTCTTTTGTCGACCGACGTTAGCTTCTTCGTCGCCTCTAGCTGCTGCAGGGATGTTGAGTGCGGGCGGTGTAGAAGTGACAATGGCTCTGTCTTCTCCCTATTGTTTCTCTGGTTTTATGCCGTATGCCATTAGCAGTAAGGATGTTGAAAGTGCGTTTTTTGTGTCGTGTTATGAGCCTTGATGACAGCGCCCATATTCCTGTTCTCTAACGGTCTTTTATCGACCATAATGTGTGTGTGTGTATGAGAGAGAGAGAGAGAGAGAGAGAGAGAGAGAGAGAGAGAGAGAGAGAGAGAGAGAGAGAGAGAGAGAATCCCAAGAATAATTTAGTTATACTTCAAAGACAATTTTTTTTTTCTCTCTCTCTCATACGTGTTGGGCAATGGTGTATATCACAATGCTTATTCTTTCTTTGTGAAGGTATGATATAATTTTCGATCATTGTTAATGAATCATATTTATATTTCCAAATTTTTACCTAAGTATGAATTTGGTAAGACAGGAGGAAGCGCTTCATATAAAACCCATCAAATATTTTTTTTCTTTTTTTCCCTGACAAGCTTCGGTCCTCCATTCAGCGTGTTTGGTAGGTTTACAACCCCCACAGCATACGAGACGCATTACTCTAAAACACTTTTTATTACAATAGTCCCACCAGTGGAAAAGCCCGCATGGAACAGTACCATTTTATACTCCGTTTTTATTGGTCGTAAAAGGCAGACTTCATCCTAATCTGATGGAGTTGAGTTCCGCCATCAGACTCTTGAAATGTTCATACTAGGTGTCACCCAGAGTTCTCCGTTTTCTGTTATTTCCGAGACAGACGCATACCTCTCCTTTATCTTCACCACTGTACAGATGCCATTGCTGTGCACGTGTGATTTCAAGGAATACACGGTTAGCCGACGAAGCCGGTGATGTGAAAATGAAGGAAGTTGTGATTTTGTTTTAGTTGGCCTGGCAACGGATCATCGTTAGAGAGATAAGGGCGTTTAAATGCGTCTGTTTACCATTGACATGGTTGCTTGTTTCTCACTATTATTCTCTCTCTTTTCAGGTACGTGTGTGTCCTTACCGTAAAAAGGGTTCCGGTCGCACAGGAGGTAAGGAACGGGTCCTTTTTTTTTTTTTTTAGTTTTATAGAGTAGCGAAATTTCCATGGCATCGTCGCTGATAGCAGTAGCAGCGGTTCCGGTCGCACAGGAGGTAAGGAACGGGTCTTTTTTTTTTTTTCTAGTTTTATAGAGTAGCGAAATTTCCATGGCATCGTCGCTGATAGCAGTAGCAGTGTGGGAGTGGACGGTTTATTACATATTTTATAATATATTACCTTAAGATCAGACTGACAATAACAGACTGTAATGACCTGCGTATTTTATGCGGGGTTCCCATTCCTCCCCACCTCTCGTGAATCTTACTGTCTCGTTTATCTTCTGATTCAGTTTTAAATCATAGGTTTTATAGATACGAGTAACTCGGCAGGTTTAAAAACCCTCCTACTGTGAATATTTCATATTGTGTTTTTGAAATGGTAGAAATCAACGAAGGCAGGCTTGTGGATTCTTTTGAAATGTGTGGTTAATGAAGTTACGTGATGTTAAATGCTAGGTTAACTTCTTGAGCACGATAGCACGACCCTCGATCATGACAGTACGACCCTTGAGTACGACTGGACGACTTTTGGATATGATGTTATGACATCTGATTATATATTCGTGAGAGCAAAGTCAAAGGCTAGGCAGTCGCAGTACTGTCGCAGATCAGATGTCGTGCTCAAGGGTCGTACTTCAGGATTATGCCATCGTCCTCAAGGGTCGTACTTCAGGATCATGCCATCGTCCTCAAGGGTCGTACTTCAGGATCAAGTCATCGTGCTCAAGGGTCGTACTTCAGGATCATGCCATTGTGCTCAAGGGTCGTACTTCAGGATCATGCCATCGTCCTCAAGGGTCGTACTTCAGGATCAAGTCATCGTCCTCAAGGGTCGTACTTCAGGATCAAGTTATCGTGCTCAAGGGTCGTACCATCATGCTGAAGGCTGAAGGATAGTTTTAACCTTATTTTTTTTTCATCTTTGTATTTATTGATTATTCGTTTGGTGGTTTATGTATTATCATCAACCCATCTGCATTATTACACGATTTATTTCCTAGTATGATTGTTTTTTATGGTGTTTATTCATACGCATTGTTTTTTTTCTTTAACGATAAAATCGTCAGTCGTTGATCAGTATCATGTCGCAATATATTTTACACCATATGAGAGTTGGCCATGTTGCTACGTGTAGTGTGTTCAACACAGCGCCTCCGACGTCATCAGTGCGGAGTTATGGCAGTTAAACTTAATGGTGAGACGCTCGTCTGTTTGTGTCTCCTGTGTCGCTGTACCCACCCATCTCCTTCACATGTCTCATGTTAAGAGGCACGACAGCTGCCGTGCCCTCCTCGGGTCCACACCTTGACGCTCGTGTGTGTCAAGTGGCACGTATGGTGGAGCTGCTTAACCCATAGATCCGCACGAGACACTAACTCCCACTGCTACCACACAGAACACCTTACTTTTGACCACCTTTCGCAAGAAATGTGTCGGATTCTTCCACTTCCTTTGTCTCATTTGTTAAAAGTTCTTAAAAACATTTTTTTTTTTATCCTTTTGCTTGCTGATCATCCTGTCGTTATCGTGCTTGTAGGAGTCCCTGAAGGAGCGAAGGATGTGTAAGCTAGGATCGTAGGGACACAGCAAGGGCCGCGGGTGATGGTAATATCACCCCCCACCGACGCCGTGCTCCTCGGGGTACAGCACTCGTTGACCGTAGACTTCGTTGATCTCATACATTTTGAACACTTGGTTTGTAACGGGGAGTACACACAATGACGTAAGAGCTCCTTTCTCATTGTTTCCATATGCGTCCGCTGAGGTTTATATAGCCAACTGCAACTGCGCAATGATCGCGTCGAAGGGTTTTTTTTTTTTTTTTTTTTGCGCCCATGCGTCAGTCGGGCGCATACTGGACGCACCCAATCCATCACCAATGCCTCTGGGGAAATTGATGGCTTTTTAGTAAAATACTCCCAGGTCACTAGTGTGGTTAGCAGCCGAGCCAGTGGCTGGGCTGGAGAGGAGGGAGTGCGGCTGGGATGGGGTAGGGATTGTGGTTGGGATGGGGAGAGATTTCACAGGGATTTTCATTCGAATTCGCTAATATTTCAGTGTTTCCAAAGATTTAGCGTGTTCCCAATCCGCAGTGGGCAAATAACCAATATTTATGGTAATGTCGCTGTTGCCATATCATGGTCTGTTATGGCTCTCGATTATTCGCGTTTATTGGTCAGGGCTTATGATTTAACGAGGGCGGCCGGCTGTTGGGTGATCCCCCGCAGTCAACCCTAGCGTCATTACGGAGGGGAGAGCCAGACACACACACACACACACACACACACACACACACACACACACACACACTGTTTAAACAAAGGTTGGATGGAATACGTATTATATCTCTGAACTACCAGAAAGCTTTTGACACTGTACCATATAGGAGGCTGCCGAAGACGCTGGATGCTCAGGCAGGAGTAAGAAGAGGTAGACTCCCTCGACGGATGCATAATTACTTGGTGGAAGAACGTACGTCAGGGGAACCTCCTCGAAATGGGTTGGAATCCTTGGTTTATTGCTGCAGGGCTTGTTTCTAGAACCGTTGATCTTCTTGATCTTTTTTCATTACTTACCAGGAAAGGTTTGGACTCGCACCTGAATATGTTTGCAGACGATGCCCAGGTTATGAAGAAAGTAAATACATAAGGATTGCATTAACGTACAAAGGGATCTAAGCAAACCCCGATGTTGGTGTAATACTTAGTGAAATTCATCCCCAGTTAATCCAAAGTAATGAGGGTAGGACACAGTGAAAGAATACCTCAGTGCATATATTATTTAGCAGATAGATTTTTTAATGGTTGCTTAGACAACAATGGCAACTGAATGTCTTAATCATGGCCATCTTATATTCCTTATTTGTATGTATTAACCAGCCAAGAAAAATGTACAGGTGAGTTGGCCACAGACTGACTATATAATAATTTTGAATAGTTTCGAGGTAGAGAAAAAAGAAATGGTAGAAAGTGGAAGGTACATGGTTAACTGGGAAAAACGTTCCGGTATGCAGTTATGAGGTGTGTGAGTGGCGTCTTACTGGATAAGTGTTCTCGGTGCCTTATTCAAATATTCCCCTGGCAGGTTGGGTGCGTGTGGGTAGTGATGGTGCTGCTTGTAGGTTACAGAAAGAAAATTGGCTAAACTAAATTAGGAATTGTTTATCATGTACAACGCTGGATGGCTGGAGCCTATGTTAATTCTCTGAGGTAACGCATCACCCAAGACGCTTCCATATTTGTAGTGTTGTCGTTGTCTGGGATATGTCTGTATTTTGTCTCCCTTTTTTTTTTTTTTATTTCTACCGGTGCTGCTTCTCTTAATCATGTAGCCGTTGGTTTTATGATACTTTAAGTGTGATCTTCAGTAATTTCCTGTGGTTTTTTTTTTTGTCCAGGATGCGTGATATGGAGGCGAGGTGTGTGGGTATAATGAGTAGATCAGGGTCGGAACGTCTTGGCGTCAATCTTTACAAACTGGAGAGGATCCAGAGGAAGGGAAACAAAGATGGTTCCAGAATATCGAGGTCTGAGTTTCACTTGAGAGGTTAGAAGCCATGAATTTACCCACCGTGGAAGAGAGAAGAGTAAGGAGCGAAATTGATCACAGTCTTAAAGGTTTTCTCGTCCAGTTTGGACAGTTTTTTGGGAATATGCGAAGGCGGAACAAAAGGAGGCCAAGTCTAGAAACTAATGTGGAAACTTTTTAGAATAGATTCACAGACAGAAGCACAATATATGGTATCAGGCTTGTGGATATATGGAGGAAGCCCAGTGAAGCTGTCGTTGATACCGAACGAGAGAGAAAAAAATCGAGAGATGGAGCGTAAAGTCAGTGAAACATCTCCTCCCTTCTGTACACACACACACACACACACACACACACACACACACAGCCGGGAAGAAAAACCAGTTATACGCAGATGAAGCGGGCGATAGACCGTAAACTGATGAAGCTTCATGGCCGTAACTGGTTCGGGGAGGCTTGTACTTGAAGGACTTCAAGTAATGGATCTTGACACGGTTAGAAATGAATCTAGATATACTGCTAAATGTAAATGAATCTTGACAGGCCGCTGCAAATTAGTTAATCTTGAACAAATGCTGTTTAATAGCTCGTGAAGGAATGTAGGTTAATAGAACCTTCTGGACTGCGGGTATTTGGGTCTTCGTAACAAATCCTATCTGTCTCCTACACTTTTTCTCTTTTCTATCAACAGTTTCCATTCTGTTACGCATAACCGAGTCCACTCATACGCTGATGACTCAATGATACATTCATCTACGCCCTTCAGTTCTGCTCCTTTTCCTCTCACTCGATCTGCATCTCGTCTTGACACGGCTTCCTCTGTAAACTCAGACTTTGAACAGGGTATCTCACTGGGGTAGATGAAATCCGGTTAAGTTTAATGCCTCCAAGACACAGTCTCTACCTATCTCTCTATCGAAAATTCCTCACAACTTTCCTCTCTCCTTTGATGGTTCTGTAATTCCACCAATTGCCTCGCTAAGCATACCAGGTGTTAGTGTTCGATCATTTCTTTCATAGAAACTGCCTCTAAGAAACTGGGAGTCCTGTCTAGATGTCGAAATTTCTTTTCTTCTAAACAGTTGCTCCGTTTATACAATGGATTGATCCGTCCTTGTATGGAGTACTGCTCTCACATTTGGGGTCGTTCTAGCTGTGCATCCTTACTTCGACAGAGTCAAAAGCAGTCCGACCTATAAACTCTCCCAGGCTAACTTCAGATTTGCCTTACGCCGCGATGCTGGTTCATTTTCCCTCTTTTATAGGTATTACTTCGGGTTTTACTCCCGAGAGCTGGTTGCCTGTGTGCCCCCAACCTCTAGCTGGACCACGCAATACTCGGCAAGCTGCAGCGTAACATGATGATTCCTGTGTGGCCGTTCTAATAACTGTTTCCTTCCCTACACCTCGAAGCTTTGGAACTCTCTTCCCTCTCATGTCTTTCCCAATAACTACGACCTGGCACAGTTTAAAAGCCAGGTTTTTCACTTCCTCCAAAATTCGTAGATATTTTCCCTCGTGTCTTCTTATTCCCTTTTGTTAACCTCAATATACTTCAATTAAGGCCCGGCCTTGATGAGGACTTTTATACGTGACTGGAGCCTCCAACGTAAAAAAAAGAAAAGAAAAAAAGTAGCAGGTAATCGAGTCCTACGGGGAAACAGATAAGATAACCTTACATGGGAGGAGCGGATAACAGGAGGGCTGATAACCTTACATTGGAGGAGTGGATAACAGAAGAGCTGATGATCCATAACGAGGTTATCCGCTGTCGGATTTTTATATTTGTGGAATAAACAGGATGATAGAGCGGATGTGACCTCCCCTTCCACCTCTCCCTCCGGCTTAACTGCCAGCTTGGAAAATGAAAATTAACCAAGTGATATGGAGACGGCAGTATACAACAATGGAAACTTTTATAGGACATTGTGAACGGGAAAAGCTCCCTATTTTGGAAGAAAAAAAGCTTTACTGAGGCTGGACTCTGAAAAAAAAAGTAGAAACTGCATTAACTCTTCTTGAAAAGCTGGTCTGTTCACTGTTGACAGATGGCACTGAAGTGCATGTCAAACCTTGACCTGGAGTTATGACAGCCTCTACCTCAGGTGGCAGTTCATTCCACTGCTCTGCAACGATGAAACTGAAAAAAAAAAATAAATAGAAAATCGTCTACGTTAAAATTACATTAACTTCTATGTTTTATTCCTTCATATCTGTATTTCTTGTTGCTGAACTCTCTGATATTAAGGAAACTTTCGTATGTTAGGTTATCGAACGAAGAAGACTTATAGTGTGTACTATTAACCTTGTCGGACTCTTGAGTTGATGAGCACACTCGGCAGATAGAGTGACTATCATGGACTTTTGGGTTAATTATCCTTGACTGACTGTGGGTAGATTACCCTTAAAGGACAGCAGTCCTTGCATGGTATCTGATAAGCACAACCATTTTCTGACGAGTTGTTTTTTGAGAGTAAGTTTTTCACTGTTTTGCTGTTCTTACATCCAGTGTTTACATCACATCCCTTAAGGAGTTAGGGCTGTCCTATGAAACTGTTGTGATACGGTGGTACTTGAAGGTCGTTGGTGCTATTAGATTCCCTGAATCTTTAGTTAAATATTTTTTTTCATGTACAATCCATAGCTTTGTCAATAGAGGTCCTGGAGTACTTTAAGGACAGTGCAGTTATATAGAATTTTTTTGATTGCACCATCGAGAGATTCTGGACTGCAGATGAGGAACGAACGAAGTATAACATTGAGGTGAACACAGGTTGTTGTACTGTCTCCTGGTGAGCTGCGCAAATGTGTATAGATGAGTAGACATTTGTGGGTATTTTAGAAATGATGAAGAAGACCTATTAAGTTCTCTTGATACAGATCAGACACCATGCAAGGACTGCCGTAAAAGTTTACCATCAGAGTGGAAAAGAAATGAATTTGAGACTAAATCATCATCACTATAGTGATGATGATGGGCGAGAATGCCGTGTTCATTTCTTGCACATGCGAGACTTCGGTCAGTCGCAATAGTGATCTCAATATCATCTTGGACTTGTGCATGTGACTTTACACGAAAGCGCTCGAATCTTCGTGTTTCACTTTCATTGTGGCTATCAGCATATTCGTAAACCAAGCGTTCTTTCGTGATTTATCTGCGCATTTTCCGAGATAGCCATGAAGGGGGCATGTAACTGCCCAGATCATCTTAGCTACCATAAAAAAGATAAACGGTTTACGTGAGAAAAATAAATGGGTCATTAAGTCGCAGGTTAATCAGTCATATCGGGTCACATTTGAATAGGCCATGACAGGTGTGAATACAGATTAGGACAGGCTTGCAGGTAAATAGGTAATGGTGTGTCATGGGTAAATAGGTCATGAGAGGTCATACGTAAGGAAATCAAAACGGGTCACAGTCACATAGATGATGGTAGACTGCATACGACCGCACTTTGAGCTCTCATGGAAGAGATAGCCAGTCATATCGGGTCACATTTGAATAGACCATGACAGGTGTGAATACAGATTAGGACAGGCTTGCAGGTAAATAGGTAATGGTGTGTCATGGGTAAATAGGTCATGAGAGGTCATACGTAAGGAAATCAAAACGGGTCACAGTCACATAGATGATGGTAGACTGCATACGACCGCACTTTGAGCTCTCATGGAAGAGATAGCCAGTCTGAGGGGGGTCGCTGAAAGAGAGATTACCAGCCTTAGCGGTCGCTGAAACCGAGATAGCGAGCATGAGGGGGTCCCAGAGAGAGATATATATTGCTAGCTTAAGTGGTCGCTGGAGGAGAGTTAGCCAGCTTAAGCGGTCGCTGGAAGAGTGTTAGCCAGCCAGAGGTGGTCGCTGGAGAGGAGCTGCTGCAGCTGTACTCCTCGCGTGTCCCCATTTTACCAAGTTAATGGAAATCGATCGTCGTTAAAAAATCAGTCTAAAGGAAAAGAATAGAAGTCATCAGGTCTGTATTAAGAGGGCGGCGTCGACCGTGTCATTTTGAGAGAGGTCAGCGTCCTATGACCCCCAGGGGTCAACAGGTTGTTGGTCATGTATTGAACTCGTAACAACATTCTGGACTGGATATGAATCTAAGTTTTGCTTGGTCTGCTCTATTTTTGAAGGTATGCTGACGATATCATACACACGTACACAGACACACACACACACACACACACAGACACACACACACACAGAGACACACACACACACAGACACACACACACAGACACACACACACACAGAGACACACACACACACACAGAGACACACACACAGACACACAGACACACACACACACACACACACACACACACACACACACACAGAGACACACACACACACACAGAGACACACACACACACACAGACACACACACACACACAGACACACACACACACACACACACACACACACACACAGACACACACACACACAGAGACACACACACACACACACACACACACACACACACGATTTGTGATATTCCTGTGTCGTCTGTTAAATCAGCGTCGGATTATCCGCTTGACAAATATTTACTTTGTTCGTTTAACAAATAATGTTTGTTTAGATGACATGCACGTATGTATATTGTTCGGTCATATGACTGGTATTCGTTGATGACAATATGACAAATAACTGGCTTTCATTATGTCGAAGATTCATTATATATTCATATGATATTCTTTATAGGACAAACATCCCATGTTCATATATTTTTTTTTTTTGGAGGAGGGGTCATCTGACAAGCGTTCATATGACAGTTATGTTCACATGACACATGTTCATATGACAAGTTTTTTTGTTCGTGTGAGAGATGACGTTTGTTCACACGAAAGGCTTTGTGTTCCATATGACACATGTGTAGTTTGTTCATGTGACAGATGTTATTTTCATGTGACGTATCATTTGTTCATATGACAGATGTTGTTTTCATGTGACATATCATTTGTTCGTATGACAGATGTCATTTTCATGTGACATATCATTTGTTCATATGACACACACGTTGTGTGACAAAAAATATCATTTGTTCATGTGACATGTTCAGTTTGATCATATACACGTGTATGCCATCGCATTCCCCGCCTGTCTTCACGTAATAGATTTCCCATTGTGTTTTCGTGTCTTGAACTGGATCGTTTTTCTAGCGCATGCGCGATGGCAGGGGTCAAAGATACGGAGGGTGTGGGCTGTGTAAAACCTGTTTAACCCATAGGTCTGTCCAGACCCGTATGACCTGCAAGGTTTTAAGACCTGTCAAGTTCACCAGGACCTGTACGTCTTCCAAGACCTGTAGGACCTTTAACGACGAGGGCTTTAGACTTGAAGAGTTTAAAGACCTGAAACGTTTCCTTTTTGTGAAGACTTGTACCTGCAAGGTATCAAGACCTGTGATTACCTGCATGTCTTTTAAGACCATAGTGGTTAGGTGGTCGTCCTACTGATCCTATGGCACGTTCCTTTTGGGGTTGAGAGTAGCAGCAGGGACAGGAACAGCAGCATTCGGAGCAGCAGTGACCATAAAGCTGCACATGTAACTGTAGTGCAGCAGTACAGCAGCAGTAACACAGGAGATTGACGACAGGGCAGCGAACATAGCCACCATAGGGACAGCACAGCTGCAGCAGACGTACAGCACCGGGAGCTCAGACACAGCTTGCAGCAGGAACCTTGTGGGTCATGTAATGCCGGATGAACAGCAGCAAGGAAGAGTGTCATGTCATGGGCCGCTGAGAAACAGAAACAGCTAACAGGAGGAGCAACTGGGGCAGCAGTAGGAGCAGCTGGGGTGGCAGTAGGAGCAACGCCCACAGCAGGAGTGTAGGAGGAGTGTCCCTCTGCCGGCATCCAGGCAGACCTTAACTGACGACCTGATCTTCAGTCTTCATCAGTCGTGCAGTGGCCTCCCTCGCCCTCCACCATAGCCGCTCCCTCCGCCAAAACTTTTTGGACCGTTCCATCGCGTTTCGTCGCCTTCGTGTCCGTAGTCTTCGCCTCAGTGGCAGTCCCAGTAGGGAGGCATCTTTTTTTTTTGTCATATCTGTTTCTAATCTGTGGAATCTTGCAGTCTCTTGTTCTCTCTCAGAGTTCCACATGACTATAAAGTAGTTGACGTAAGAGGATCGGAAGCATACATATGTTACACTGACCCTCTTGAATTCTTTCCCCTCTCGTTCTCGATTGCCTGAACTGTGGGATCCATCCCTCCCAAGTAATGGGGTTTAGATCCATTGTATATTACAACCTTGAATCGATTCCACCTCTTCATTGAAGCAGGGAGTGCCGATGTGGGCCTCGCTTGAGGTTTCAACTTCTCGACTCCTCGTCCCTGTGACCGTGATTTGTTGACTGACGCTGTGGTGGGTTCCCCTTAGCTGGGGGGGTGTGTCACAGGGGTCGAGTGACGTGTGGGGTGATATGGCTTTGGCGAGATGGCGAGGCACTGATGTAAAGAGGAGTGGACTGGGTAGGAGAGCAGCTTGGAAGGTGGGTAGGTAAGGAGATAGCCAGGTTGGTAGACGGAGTACCTACCTACAAGTACCTACAACGAGATTATTGCCACCATGGCACGACCAGGGCGCAGCCTGGAAGATGTGAACCATTTTTGTGGATGCAATTATTAGGAAATTACAGGTCATTAATTGGTATTT